>NW_028246869.1:0-29750 GCF_964263255.1 Lissotriton vulgaris
AGATGTATTATTTATACATATATATATATATATTACCTACTGGCGATAGCCAGTAGGTATATATAGTTAGGATTTTTTCTCTATGGAACTTTTGAAAATTCTATGCCTAATAACTTTGGCGTTTGTGGACGGAATTGGCTGAAATTTTCAGGAAAATGGCACATTTTGTTTCTGAGCAGCTCCTGGAAATTTGGGGGGGGTTCGTCAAGGGGGGGCTGAGAAAAAAGGGGGGTCCCAAAACCCGTTTTTCCCATGTTAATTTCCATAGGGCGGTTGGCCTCACTTTTAGCCCGAACGGCTGAATGGATTTCCACGAAACTTGGCAAAATTGTAGGGACTGTTAGCCCGATGTGCCTTTGCTAGGTCTCAATATATGTGCTTCAGTGGATTTTGAGAAATTAACGTTTAAAACAAGATATATATCTGTAACAGCGCTCCGGGCAGCGATCCGGTTCGCGAACTTTTCGCGTATCGGAACTTTGCGAAGCGAAGCTGATTGGCTCTCCGGTGTCTGTCAACATTCTAAACAGTCCGGAGCGGCCGCCATCTTGTCTCTCGGTAGGATCGAGAGACAAGAGGAGGCCAAAACAAAGGGGGAAATGAAGGAAAGGGGGCAAGGTAGACCCCTTCTGACCCCCTAGGATTGATGAGGGGGATATTATAGAGCCACGCCGGGTCCCAAAAAAAAAAAAAAATTCCGATTTTTTTCGCCGTAGAGACGCGTCTTGGTTCGCGAACCGGGCAGCTAACCAGGCAGCTAACCAGGAAGCTAACCGGCAGTGTAACCCAAAAAAAAAAAAAAAAAAAATCCGATTTTTTTCGCCGTAGAGACGCGTCTTGGTACGCGAACCGGGCAGCTAACCGGGCAGCTAACCGGGAAGCTAACCGGCAGTGTAACCCAAAAAAAAAAAAAAAATCCGATTTTTTCGCCGTAGAGACGCGTCTTGGTACGCGAACCGGGCAGCTAACTGGGCAGCTAACCGGGAAGCTAACCGGCAGTGTAACGGGAGTCTGAGGAGTAGCTGATTGGCTGTCAATATTGTAAACAGTCCGGAGCGGCCGCCATCTTGTCTCTCGGTAGGATCGAGAGACAAGAGGAGGCCAAAACAAAGGGGGAAATGAAGGAAAGAGGGCAAGGTAGACCCCTTCTGACCCCCTAGGATTGATGAGGGGGATATTATAGAGCCACGCCGGGCCCAAAAAAAAAAAAAAAAAAATTCCGATTTTTTTCGCCGTAGAGACGCGTCTTGGTACGCGAACCAGGCAGCTAACCGGGCAGCTAACCGGGAAGCTAACCGGCAGTGTAACCCAAAAAAAAAAAAAAAATCCGATTTTTTCGCCGTAGAGACGCGTCTTTGTACGCGAACCGGGCAGCTAACCGGGCAGCTAACCGGGAAGCTAACCGGCAGTGTAACGGGAGTCTGAGGAGTAGCTGATTGGCTGTCAATATTGTAAACAGTCCGGAGCAGCCGCCATCTTGTCTCTCGGTAGGATCGAGAGACAAGAGGAGGCCAAAACAAAGGGGGAAAAGAAGGAAAGAGGGCAAGGTAGACTCCTTCTGACCCCCTAGGATTGATGAGGGGGATATTATAAAGCCACGCGGGGCCAAAAAAAAACAAAAAAAAAATCCGATTTTTTCGCCGTAGAGACGCGTCTTGGTACGCGAACTGGGCAGCTAACCGGGCAGCTAACCGGGAAGCTAACCGGCAGTGTAACGGGAGTCTGAGGAGAAGCTGATTGGCTGTTATCATTGTAAACAGTCTGGAGCGGCCGCCATCTTGTCTCTCTGTGGGATCGAGAGACAAGAGGTGGAAAAAAAAAGGTGTAAATGAATGAAAGGGGTAAGGCAGACCCCTCCTGAACCCCTAGGATTGATGAGGGGGCTATTAAAGTTCCCTGGGGGGTGAAAAAAAAAAAAATTGCGATTTTTCGCGGTAAAGGTGCTTCCTGGTACGTTAACCAGGCAGCTAACCGGCAGCGTAACGGGAGTCCGACATATTGTGTTTTTTGAACGTTTGTGATATGTGCACGTGTGGATTTTGTCTAATTAAGGTTAAAAAAAATATATATATCTTTAAGCGTGTTCTGGCGCGCTTACGTTTTGGGTTTGGTTTGCGCTGCAGAGACGATACGTCACGGTTATGCGATGCATCATGAGGCGTCTCACGGGCTACGTGATACGTCACTTAATAAAGAATATATTTTACAGCTATAGATATTAGCTTTTAAAAAACCAATGAAATTCACAGAAAAAACCATAGGTTATAGACCATATATAGTTAGGAATTTGCATTTACAAAACCTTGAAAATTCACTGAAAAAACCATAGGTTATAGACCATATATAGTTAGGGATTAGCATTTAAAAAACCTTATTTTATTTGCACAAAACCATTGAAATTCCATATATAGTTAGTTGCACTAACTATATATCGCGGACCCGCAATCCACTGCTAATGATGTCACATATTACATCATTCATGACATGGTCAGTGACATCACTGATGACATCACTGATGACATCTCAAATGACATCACTGATGACAACACCCAGTGACTGTATGTTTCTGTAAAGTTAAAATATGTCTTACATATTGAAGAATGAGTGGATGTATAAGTGTCTGGATGAAGGATTTAGTAGGTGCATGACTGACTGTATGAGAGAATGATTAAATGTGTCTCACTGAGTGCATGGGTTAGTGATTATAGTGTCTTAATTTGGCAATCATTATTTATGTTCTTCTGTAAACTGCTGCATGTTTAAATCAGTAGCTATATCAGTAACTATATGGGTTATTGAATGGTTGCCCAAGTATTTGTATGGGAGACTGAGTATGTGTGTGGGTGGCTGGGAGGTGTATAACTCTGTGCATAGATGTGTGAGCAGTTGATTCCCTAGGTGTATGGGTTCAAAAGTGCATGTAGAAACAGCTGTATGGACAGTTGACTGTGTGCATGAGTATATTGGTGAGTGAATGGATATCTCAGTTCTACATGTCAAAGTAAGTACATATGTAAAACACACTCCATGTGAGAGTTGACATATATAAATAACTGAACATAAGAGCCAGTGAATGTGAGAGTGGCTGTATGAATCATTGTGAACTTGTATCAAGGATTGTATACGAGAGTAAATATGTGTTAGTATATGTTTGAATAAGTAAGGTGTGTATAACTGTATAGTTAAGGAAATGGAGATGTGATTGATTCTTTGCATGACTGACTAGGTGTGTGAGTAACTCCATGGATGTGTGACAGTCTGTGAATGCCTGTTTACACTGAGTGTATCTAAGGTTATATTAGAGTCTGAAGATGTATTATCACATAAATGATATCATCAGTGATGTAATCAGTAATGTCAAATGAGATGTCAGTGATGTCATCAGTGATGTCATTTGAGATGTCATCAGTGATGTCATTTGAGATGTCATCAGTGATGTCATCAGTGATGTCACTGACCATGTCATGAATGATGTAATATGTGACATCATTAGCAGTGGATTGCGGGTCTGCGATATATAGTTAGTGCAACTAACTATATATGGAATTTCAATGGTTTTGTGCAAATAAAATAAGGTTTTTTAAATGCTAATCCCTAACTATATATGGTCTATAACCTATGGTTTTTTCAGTGAATATATATATATATATATATATATATATATATATATATATCACACAAGTTTTGCCCGTCATGGAAGGAACCCACAGACCAGGTAGGTTTTACGCCAAAATTCTTTATTCCAAGCAACAGCAGAAGAGATTGCACAGGCGGCACCGCTGTGAGATGTGTTAGCGGCCAGCCTGAGCCGTGGAAGGAAATCCTGGGGTTGTGAACAGCCCACCACTGGAGGAGTCGAATGGCACCCCGGATATGGAGACCAGTGCCGCATATTTCAAAGGTGAATTACAACAGCAATTGAGATGCCCGGCGGCGCAAACCCACTAGGGTAAAACTTTGACTGTTGCATGTAATAGGCAGCTCACTGGAGCAACACCAACACTACAGCTACCAGCAGGCCGCAGTGCGGCCACGCCCATCAGGGCGGGACAGCTTTTCAATCAAAATGGTGTCAGAACTTGCCTACTCCCTGCCACAGAAGCCTGAAGCCTTTGACAAAGTGCGTAGAGCACGAAACGCGTCGGCTGGCTGGACATTTTGCTGCCGCCTGTGCAATCTCTTCTGCTGTTGCTTGGAATAAAGAATTTTGGCGTAAAACCTACCTGGTCTGTGGGTTCCTTCCATTACGGGCAAAACTTGTGTGAGATGTGTTAGCGGCCAGCCTGAGCCGTGGAAGGAAATCCTGGGGTTGTGAACAGCCCACCACTGGAGGAGTCGAATGGCACCCCGGATATGGAGACCAGTGCCGCATATTTCAAAGGTGAATTACAACAGCAATTGAGATGCCCGGCGGCGCAAACCCACTAGGGTAAAACTTTGACTGTTGCATGTAATAGGCAGCTCACTGGAGCAACACCAACACTACAGCTACCAGCAGGCCGCAGTGCGGCCACGCCCATCAGGGCGGGACAGCTTTTCAATGAAAATGGTGTCAGAACTTGCCTACTCCCTGCCACAGAAGCCTGAAGCCTTTGACAAAGTGCGTAGAGCACGAAACGCGTCGGCTGGCTGGACATTTTGCTGCCGCCTGTGCAATCTCTTCTGCTGTTGCTTGGAATAAAGAATTTTGGCGTAAAACCTACCTGGTCTGTGGGTTCCTTCCATTACGGGCAAAACTTGTGTGAGATGTGTTAGCGGCCAGCCTGAGCCGCGGAAGGAAATCCTGGGGTTGTGAACAGCCCACCACTGGAGGAGTCGAATGGCACCCCGGATATGGAGACCAGTGCCGCATATTTCAAAGGTGAATTACAACAGCAATTGAGGTGCCCGGCGGCGCAAACCCAATAGGGTAAAACTTTGACTGTTGCATGTAATAGGCAGCTCACTGGAGCAACACCGACACTACAGCTACCAGCAGGCCGCAGTGCGGCCACGCCCATCAGGGCGGGACAGCTTTTCAATCAAAATGGTGTCAGAACTTGCCTACTCCCTGCCACAGAAGCCTGAAGCCTTTGACAAAGTGCGTAGAGCACGAAACGCGTCGGCTGGCTGGACATTTTGCTGCCGCATGTGCAATCTCTTCTGCTGTTGCTTGGAATAAAGAATTTTGGCGTAAAACCTACCTGGTCTGTGGGTTCCTTCCATGACGGGCAAAACTTGTGTGAGATATATATATATATATATATATATATATATATATATATATATATATATATATATATATATATATATATATATATATATATATATATATATTACCTACTGGCGGTCGCCAGTAGGTAGTTATAGTTAGGATAATTTTCAATGTTAAATCTCAACATTCTATTTTGAATAACTTTGGCGCCGGTTGACGAATCTGCCTGAAATTTTCAGGAAAATGGTCTCATGGCGGTCCGGTCCTTCCCTGAAAGTTTGGGGGGGATTCGTCAAGCGGGGGCCGAGATAAAAGGGGGGTCCCAAAACGCGTTTTCCCCATGTTAATTTCCATAGGGCGGTCGATTTCACTTTTAGCCCGAACGGCTGAATGGATTTCCACCAAACTTGGCAAAATTGTAGGGACTGGTAGCCCGATGTGCCTTTGCTATGTCTCAAGATATGTGCTCCAGTGGATTTTGAGTAATTTAGGTTCAAAAAAATATATATATCTATAGGCGCTCTCCCGTGCGCGCACCCGAGTGCGCTCCAGGCGCGACACGCGACTTGCGCGCAGGAAGCTGATTGGCTCTCAGTTGTCTGTAAACATTCTAAACAGTCCGGAGCGGCCGCCATCTTGTGTCTCGGTAAAATCGAGACACAAGGGGTTTGAAAAAAAAAGGGGCAAATGACCATAAGGGGGAAGAGTAGACCCCCTCTGACCCCCTAGGTTTGATGTAGGGACTAAAATAGGGTCCTGCAGGGCATTAAAATTTTTTTTTCGTTTTGCGCGGGGGAAGCGCATGGTACGCGCACCGGCGAAGCACGGGGAAAATCCAGGATTATATTTATGAAGGCCTTGCGCTGTTAGTTTTGCGCTTCCTGTGCGTCAATTTTTGTGACGCACCAGCGGTGTAAAAAAATGCGCATTGTTATGCAATATTTAAAAAGTGACGCATCTATCTAGATGCGTCACTTTTTAAATATAGTGCAACGAGGTACATTTTATTACACTGCTGGTGTTATGCGTCACTTTTCTGTGCGCACTCCTTATGACATTCCAGATGTGTCATATTTAATGTATGACGAATCATGTTGCAGATACAATATGGCGCAGAGTTTTAAAAAGTGACCCATGTACCTAGATGCGTCACTTTTTAAAAATAGCGTCAGGTATAATGCATGCAGAGGGGGTGTTCTCCCGCAAAAAGCTTTGTAATAGCGACGCAGTGAAATCTTTCAGATTTCACTGCGTCAGTTTTAGGATGCTGTTGCGTCAAAATCTTGTGCCTGCTTTACAGCAGGTGTTAGACTGAGGCAAGACCTTTCATATGCTGCTTTCCCCATTTGAAAGGACACATTACTGGAGTTGCGTCACTTTTGTGACGCACTCCAGCAATGCGTTACTTGGAATGTCATAAGGAGTGCGCACAGAAAAGTAACGCATTGCACCAGTAGTGTAAAAAAATGTGCCGCGTTGCGTTATATTTAAAAAGTGAGGTATCTAGGTAGATGGGTCACTTTTTAAAATCAAGCGCCACATTATATCTGCGTGAGGTATAATGCATGCAGAGGGGGTGTTCTCCCACTAAAAGCTTTGTAATAGCGACGCAGTGAAATGTTTGAGATTTCACTGCGTCACTTTTAGGATGCTGTTGCATCCTTTAAATATAGTGCAACGAGGCACATTTTATTACACTGCTGGTGTGATGCGTCACTTTTCTGTCCACAGTCCTTATGACATTCCAGATGTGTCATATTTAATGTATGACGAATCATGTTGCAAGGAGCTACAGATACGTCAGTATTTCTGACATATGTGTAAACATAAAAGTGATGCGAGGCCGGCGCAAAATTTTGACGCAATAGCATCCTAAAAGTGACGCAGGGAAATCTCATAGATTTCAGTACGTTGTTATTACCAAGCTTTTTGCGCGGGATTGCCCCTCTGCATACAATATACCTGATGCAGATACAATATGGCGCAGAGTTTTAAAAAGTGACCCATGTACCTAGATGCGTCACTTTTTAAAAAATAGTGTCAGGTATAATGCATGCAGAGGGGGTGTTCCTTGCAAAAAGCTTGGTAATAATGACGCAGTGCGTCACTTTTAGGATGCAGTTGCGCCAAAATCTTGCGCCTGCTTCACAGCAAACCTTTCACATGGTGCTTTTTCCATGTGAAAGGACACATTACTGGAGTTGCGTCACTTTTGTGACGCACTCCTGCAATGCGTTACTTTTGTGTTTACAGATATGTCAGAAATACTCCAGTTTATTCACTGTGTCATAACTTTCTTTTCTAACACTCACCTTCTTTCATTCCTCCTACTTCACTTCCTTTCACCTCTCATACCTTTCTGTTCTTTCTTACTCATTCTCCTTTCAATTATCAATGCACTATATTTCACTTACTCTTCATTTTTTAAGATTATAGCTCTTTGATGAGAATTGGAGGTAGT
Source organism: Lissotriton vulgaris (assembly GCF_964263255.1). Lineage (NCBI taxonomy): Eukaryota > Metazoa > Chordata > Amphibia > Caudata > Salamandridae > Lissotriton > Lissotriton vulgaris. Next base: position 7,656 of record NW_028246869.1, read on the forward strand.
TCTGAAAAGAACTTTTGGTTTTCTTCTTTTAACTGAAGAGGAACAAAAACAGGGAATAGAAACTGCTCAACAGGAGCAAAAAGAAAAGAAAAAAATTAGGGGTGGGAAGGGCAGTGATGGTTCTCCAATGCCCGAACCATGAGCAGGACACTTTGCTCCCCATAGGTGAGGAGTTGATTGCAGTATCTGCATTTGACGACCCCATGGTTGAATGCAGGTTGAATGTTTGCTACCTGCCCCTGAGATTGTTCTCTTCCAGAAGAAGTTGCTCCTCCTGTTGATGTAGAGGCCCCATCTCTGGGAACCTCCTGTGCCAGAGCCCTGACACTTTCCCGGGCAAAATTCTGGGGGTGCCTCCTCTCCACATGTCGGATCATCGTAAAGTTCCCAAAAGAGTATTTTTTTTGGGGGTTACCCCGTGACAGGACCTGTTTGCAGATCCTGCACTCTACTTTTGGTGCATTCACCTTCTTCTGGCCTTCTGGAAACTTAAAAAATTTCCAAATGAAATGTTCCTTCACCTTTGGGGTAGGAGGCTCTTCATCAATGAAGTCATCTTCACTGCTGGATGGTCTGGCAGCCATGATGAATCCAGGAATATGGAGCAGCAAAAAAGGCAGGTCTTTCAGTCACAAAAGTGAAAGAAGAAGTGAAGGAAATGGGTGGGGATTTCATTCATTGTAAAAAAAAACTGTTAGCAACCAATGAAAAGTGTTATTTGAGGGTCACATGACCCGACGCGTTTACGCTGCGCGCTCCGGAGCACTTCCGGGTGCGTTTACGCAGCGCGATCGTAGGCGCTTCCGGGGCGCAAACGTGGCGCGATCGTAGGCGCTTTTCCGTGCGTTTATGCGCCGCGCACGTATGCGCTTCCGAGGGCACTTACGTTGCGCGCCGAAGTGACGTCATCAATCTTTTATAGAAATGCATAATCATTTTCCATATTAAAAAAAACTAATTTTATTTGTATGGTACGAAATGTTTTGCATTATTATTAACTTTTCATTCATATTTTTTTTTCACGAACGACAGTTGCGCTCTGGGTGCGCTTTCAGATGAGCTCTCGGAGAAGCTTACAGGAGAGCTTAGCTGAAAGCTTCCCGGAGCGCGCACCCAGAGCGCAAAAGAAAAAAATTATAAGAAAAAATGAATACTTAAAAAAAAACAGCAAATTGTAAAAAAAAAAAAGGTTAGAAACTCGATATACAAAGGAATTAGCATTTAAAAAACCTATGAAATTCACTGAAAAAACCATAGGTTTCACACCAGTTATAGTTAGGAATTAGCATTTAAAAAACCTATGAAATTCACTGAAAAAACCATAGGTTTCACACCAGTTATAGTTAGGAATTAGCATTTAAAAAACCTATTAAATTCACTGAAAAAACCATAGGTTTCACACCAGTTATAGTTAGCTGGAAATTTTACTGATATAAAACCATTGAAATTCCCACGTTATAGTTAGTCGGACTCACTATAACTTGCGCGTGCAATGCACTGCTGATGACATCACATATTACATCACTCATGACATGGTCAGTGACATCACTCATGACATCACTGATGACACCATCCTTGTGACACAGTGACAGACCTCCTTTCAGTGTAATGTAACCCTTGAAACACATATTCAAAAATAGAAACTAATATTTTCAAAAAAGTGGATATACCCATACCAGTTACAACAACCAATTCAGTAATACCACCATCTAATACACATCCACTCATGTGTATGTATATGGGTTATTAGATATTTTTATTAGTATCAGTATGAGTGTCTATATGGTTTGGTGGGGGTATTACTTAGCACATAGATGCATGAGTGACTGACTCTTTGTTTGTATGTGTTTTGAAGACAGCATATGTACAGGACTGTATGGGTGGATGAGTGTCTATATGTGTTTGTTAGTGAGTGAATGACTGTCTCACTAGTGTCTTTATCAGTAACTACATATGTTTTAATCTAGTATATATGAATATTGATGTATATAAGTGAGTATATGTGAGAGTAAGAGATTGTAAGAGTTCCTGTTTAAATAAGTATGTGTTTCTATAAGTGATTGTTTAAGAGAATAAATATGTGTAATTTTAAATAGAAGTAAGGTGGAAGTGTGTGTATAACTCTATATTCAAATAAATGGATGTTCAATAGTTTATTTGCACGTGTGAATATGTGTGTGAGTAACTTTTGGATGAATGTCGGTGTGTAACAGGATGTATAGGTGTATCACTTCATATGATGAGTGAGTATATGTATGAGTGACTATATAGAACTGTTGGTGAATGAGTGGATGTGTATATAGATAGTGGAATTACTGAATTGCTTGTTGTAACTGATATAGGTATCTCCATTTTATTAAAAATTTCAGTTTCTATTTTTGAATATGTGTCTCAAGGGTTACATTATAGTGAAAGGAGGTCTGTCACTATGTCACAAGGATGGTGTCATGAGTGATGTCACTGACCATGTCATGAGTGATGTAATATGTGATGTCATCAGCAGTGCATTGCACGCGCAAGTTATAGTGAGTCCGACTAACTATAACGTGGGAATTTCAATGGTTTTATATCAGTAAAATTTCCAGCTAACTATAACTGGTGTGAAACCTATGGTTTTTTCAGTGAATATATATATATGTATATATATATATATATATATATATATATATATATATATATATATATATATATATATATATATATATATATATATATATATATATATTACCTACTGGCGGTCGCCAGTAGGTAGTTATAGTTAGGATAATTTTCAATGTTAAATCTCAACATTCTATTTTGAATAACTTTGGCGCCGGTTGACGAATCTGCCTGAAATTTTCAGGAAAATGGTCTCATGGCGGTCCGGTCCTTCCCTGAAAGTTTGGGGGGGATTCGTCAAGCGGGGGCCGAGATAAAAGGGGGGTCCCAAAACGCGTTTTCCCCATGTTAATTTCCATAGGGCGGTCGATTTCACTTTTAGCCCGAACGGCTGAATGGATTTCCACCAAACTTGGCAAAATTGTAGGGACTGGTAGCCCGATGTGCCTTTGCTATGTCTCAAGATATGTGCTCCAGTGGATTTTGAGTAATTTAGGTTCAAAAAAATATATATATCTATAGGCGCTCTCCCGTGCGCGCACCCGAGTGCGCTCCAGGCGCGACACGCGACTTGCGCGCAGGAAGCTGATTGGCTCTCAGTTGTCTGTAAACATTCTAAACAGTCCGGAGCGGCCGCCATCTTGTGTCTCGGTAAAATCGAGACACAAGGGGTTTGAAAAAAAAAGGGGCAAATGACCATAAGGGGGAAGAGTAGACCCCCTCTGACCCCCTAGGTTTGATGTAGGGACTAAAATAGGGTCCTGCAGGGCATTAAAATTTTTTTTTCGTTTTGCGCGGGGGAAGCGCATGGTACGCGCACCGGCGAAGCACGGGGAAAATCCAGGATTATATTTATGAAGGCCTTGCGCTGTTAGTTTTGCGCTTCCTGTGCGTCAATTTTTGTGACGCACCAGCGGTGTAAAAAAATGCGCATTGTTATGCAATATTTAAAAAGTGACGCATCTATCTAGATGCGTCACTTTTTAAATATAGTGCAACGAGGTACATTTTATTACACTGCTGGTGTTATGCGTCACTTTTCTGTGCGCACTCCTTATGACATTCCAGATGTGTCATATTTAATGTATGACGAATCATGTTGCAGATACAATATGGCGCAGAGTTTTAAAAAGTGACCCATGTACCTAGATGCGTCACTTTTTAAAAATAGCGTCAGGTATAATGCATGCAGAGGGGGTGTTCTCCCGCAAAAAGCTTTGTAATAGCGACGCAGTGAAATCTTTCAGATTTCACTGCGTCAGTTTTAGGATGCTGTTGCGTCAAAATCTTGTGCCTGCTTTACAGCAGGTGTTAGACTGAGGCAAGACCTTTCATATGCTGCTTTCCCCATTTGAAAGGACACATTACTGGAGTTGCGTCACTTTTGTGACGCACTCCAGCAATGCGTTACTTGGAATGTCATAAGGAGTGCGCACAGAAAAGTAACGCATTGCACCAGTAGTGTAAAAAAATGTGCCGCGTTGCGTTATATTTAAAAAGTGAGGTATCTAGGTAGATGGGTCACTTTTTAAAATCAAGCGCCACATTATATCTGCGTGAGGTATAATGCATGCAGAGGGGGTGTTCTCCCACTAAAAGCTTTGTAATAGCGACGCAGTGAAATGTTTGAGATTTCACTGCGTCACTTTTAGGATGCTGTTGCATCCTTTAAATATAGTGCAACGAGGCACATTTTATTACACTGCTGGTGTGATGCGTCACTTTTCTGTCCACAGTCCTTATGACATTCCAGATGTGTCATATTTAATGTATGACGAATCATGTTGCAAGGAGCTACAGATACGTCAGTATTTCTGACATATGTGTAAACATAAAAGTGATGCGAGGCCGGCGCAAAATTTTGACGCAATAGCATCCTAAAAGTGACGCAGGGAAATCTCATAGATTTCAGTACGTTGTTATTACCAAGCTTTTTGCGCGGGATTGCCCCTCTGCATACAATATACCTGATGCAGATACAATATGGCGCAGAGTTTTAAAAAGTGACCCATGTACCTAGATGCGTCACTTTTTAAAAAATAGTGTCAGGTATAATGCATGCAGAGGGGGTGTTCCTTGCAAAAAGCTTGGTAATAATGACGCAGTGCGTCACTTTTAGGATGCAGTTGCGCCAAAATCTTGCGCCTGCTTCACAGCAAACCTTTCACATGGTGCTTTTTCCATGTGAAAGGACACATTACTGGAGTTGCGTCACTTTTGTGACGCACTCCTGCAATGCGTTACTTTTGTGTTTACAGATATGTCAGAAATACTCCAGTTTATTCACTGTGTCATAACTTTCTTTTCTAACACTCACCTTCTTTCATTCCTCCTACTTCACTTCCTTTCACCTCTCATACCTTTCTGTTCTTTCTTACTCATTCTCCTTTCAATTATCAATGCACTATATTTCACTTACTCTTCATTTTTTAAGATTATAGCTCTTTGATGAGAATTGGAGGTAGTTCTGAAAAGAACTTTTGGTTTTCTTCTTTTAACTGAAGAGGAACAAAAACAGGGAATAGAAACTGCTCAACAGGAGCAAAAAGAAAAGAAAAAAATTAGGGGTGGGAAGGGCAGTGATGGTTCTCCAATGCCCGAACCATGAGCAGGACACTTTGCTCCCCATAGGTGAGGAGTTGATTGCAGTATCTGCATTTGACGACCCCATGGTTGAATGCAGGTTGAATGTTTGCTACCTGCCCCTGAGATTGTTCTCTTCCAGAAGAAGTTGCTCCTCCTGTTGATGTAGAGGCCCCATCTCTGGGAACCTCCTGTGCCAGAGCCCTGACACTTTCCCGGGCAAAATTCTGGGGGTGCCTCCTCTCCACATGTCGGATCATCGTAAAGTTCCCAAAAGAGTATTTTTTTTGGGGGTTACCCCGTGACAGGACCTGTTTGCAGATCCTGCACTCTACTTTTGGTGCATTCACCTTCTTCTGGCCTTCTGGAAACTTAAAAAATTTCCAAATGAAATGTTCCTTCACCTTTGGGGTAGGAGGCTCTTCATCAATGAAGTCATCTTCACTGCTGGATGGTCTGGCAGCCATGATGAATCCAGGAATATGGAGCAGCAAAAAAGGCAGGTCTTTCAGTCACAAAAGTGAAAGAAGAAGTGAAGGAAATGGGTGGGGATTTCATTCATTGTAAAAAAAAACTGTTAGCAACCAATGAAAAGTGTTATTTGAGGGTCACATGACCCGACGCGTTTACGCTGCGCGCTCCGGAGCACTTCCGGGTGCGTTTACGCAGCGCGATCGTAGGCGCTTCCGGGGCGCAAACGTGGCGCGATCGTAGGCGCTTTTCCGTGCGTTTATGCGCCGCGCACGTATGCGCTTCCGAGGGCACTTACGTTGCGCGCCGAAGTGACGTCATCAATCTTTTATAGAAATGCATAATCATTTTCCATATTAAAAAAAACTAATTTTATTTGTATGGTACGAAATGTTTTGCATTATTATTAACTTTTCATTCATATTTTTTTTTCACGAACGACAGTTGCGCTCTGGGTGCGCTTTCAGATGAGCTCTCGGAGAAGCTTACAGGAGAGCTTAGCTGAAAGCTTCCCGGAGCGCGCACCCAGAGCGCAAAAGAAAAAAATTATAAGAAAAAATGAATACTTAAAAAAAAACAGCAAATTGTAAAAAAAAAAAAGGTTAGAAACTCGATATACAAAGGAATTAGCATTTAAAAAACCTATGAAATTCACTGAAAAAACCATAGGTTTCACACCAGTTATAGTTAGGAATTAGCATTTAAAAAACCTATGAAATTCACTGAAAAAACCATAGGTTTCACACCAGTTATAGTTAGGAATTAGCATTTAAAAAACCTATTAAATTCACTGAAAAAACCATAGGTTTCACACCAGTTATAGTTAGCTGGAAATTTTACTGATATAAAACCATTGAAATTCCCACGTTATAGTTAGTCGGACTCACTATAACTTGCGCGTGCAATGCACTGCTGATGACATCACATATTACATCACTCATGACATGGTCAGTGACATCACTCATGACATCACTGATGACACCATCCTTGTGACACAGTGACAGACCTCCTTTCAGTGTAATGTAACCCTTGAAACACATATTCAAAAATAGAAACTAATATTTTCAAAAAAGTGGATATACCCATACCAGTTACAACAACCAATTCAGTAATACCACCATCTAATACACATCCACTCATGTGTATGTATATGGGTTATTAGATATTTTTATTAGTATCAGTATGAGTGTCTATATGGTTTGGTGGGGGTATTACTTAGCACATAGATGCATGAGTGACTGACTCTTTGTTTGTATGTGTTTTGAAGACAGCATATGTACAGGACTGTATGGGTGGATGAGTGTCTATATGTGTTTGTTAGTGAGTGAATGACTGTCTCACTAGTGTCTTTATCAGTAACTACATATGTTTTAATCTAGTATATATGAATATTGATGTATATAAGTGAGTATATGTGAGAGTAAGAGATTGTAAGAGTTCCTGTTTAAATAAGTATGTGTTTCTATAAGTGATTGTTTAAGAGAATAAATATGTGTAATTTTAAATAGAAGTAAGGTGGAAGTGTGTGTATAACTCTATATTCAAATAAATGGATGTTCAATAGTTTATTTGCACGTGTGAATATGTGTGTGAGTAACTTTTGGATGAATGTCGGTGTGTAACAGGATGTATAGGTGTATCACTTCATATGATGAGTGAGTATATGTATGAGTGACTATATAGAACTGTTGGTGAATGAGTGGATGTGTATATAGATAGTGGAATTACTGAATTGCTTGTTGTAACTGATATAGGTATCTCCATTTTATTAAAAATTTCAGTTTCTATTTTTGAATATGTGTCTCAAGGGTTACATTATAGTGAAAGGAGGTCTGTCACTATGTCACAAGGATGGTGTCATGAGTGATGTCACTGACCATGTCATGAGTGATGTAATATGTGATGTCATCAGCAGTGCATTGCACGCGCAAGTTATAGTGAGTCCGACTAACTATAACGTGGGAATTTCAATGGTTTTATATCAGTAAAATTTCCAGCTAACTATAACTGGTGTGAAACCTATGGTTTTTTCAGTGAATATATATATATATATACACTCAAACGACAATCCCGCCCACTTGGGCATGACGGAGAACCGCGCTTATTTCAATAAAGTTATACAATTGAATAAGGATAGGAGGCGGTATCAAGTGAGTGGGGAGCTCACGAAACGCGTTGGTTTTTCGCTGTGAAATATGCTGCAGAGGATCGGATAATAAATCTACCTGCTTCTTAAAAAACGGATTGACTGGAGTTGCGGCTTCTTTTGGTTTTGAACCGGGTGGCACTCGGGGCAAACACAGTTTTGACATATATATATATATACATATATACACTCAAACGACAATCCCGCCCACTTGGGCATGACGGAGAACCGCGCTTATTTCAATAAAGTTATACAATTGAATAAGGATAGGAGGCGGTATGAAGTCTGCGATAATATCGCTGGTAACATTTGTTGTAACTGGTACCATCATTGGGAATTCCTAATATACAGTTCGGAATAACTCCAAGAGTATAAAAAAGCTTTGCAAGTTTTATCAATGAATGAAATGAGAACATGATATTATCATATCAGAACATTTTATTGTTTCTTATGTGTAATTAATCATGAATTCTGTGGTTTTTATGAAGAAACTGCATTTGTATCAATCCATTGTATATATTACATGTAAACTTACACACTACAAGTTGGCCGCCACTGTTGCTTCTGTTTGTCACATGAGGTGTTTATTGTTTTCTTCACGGAATGTATTTAAACATGGTGGACATTAGTACACACGAGCGTGATCAAGGGCTAATCCCCGAAACGCGTTGTTTTTCCCTTCCTGAATAAATTTTTCAACAGCACCTGAAGTGTCCGAGTGGTTCCTGCGTGGAATGGAGCCTGGGAGTGGATTTGTGTAAAGCGCCGGCTTTAGGAACTCGGACCGCCCAAGACAGCCTTGATCTCTTTACCGGCATTTGTGGAGCGAATATATATATATATATATATATTGGTCATGTGATCAAGGCTTTGTGCCGAAACGTTATGGCGACAACGACAGCTGAATAAATCTTAAAAACCAGCATCTTATGTTTGGTCCGTGTCTGTTTCCAGCGCGATCGGGGCTAAGGCGATTGCGAGAGGAGAACGGAGGTTGGTGTATATATATATATATATATATATATATATATATATATATATATATATATATATATATATTATATATATATATATATATATCGGCACACTTCTTTTGTTAAAAAGAAAATAGAAGCCACAATGGGGGGGTACCAGGGAGCAACCTTTATTCTCGATGCATCAGGCAAATGCATTTCGGCTGCGAGGCCTTTCTCAATGCCCACAGATGCTGAAATGAACATGCCTCCTCCCCCTGGACTGATATGAATGTCCGGCTCAGTCTTGATTGGCTGTTTCCCAATTCCTCCCACTCCGGCCGGAGTGGGTTGCCCGACGTGCAGTCATCACCAGATCACCGTACTGCACGTCCCAGAATGCAAAGTTCCAGTGGAGGGATCCGTAGGTTAGAGAAAACATCCCTTTCAAACGCGGGACTGGCAGGTGAGTCCAGGAGTAGAGCGTGCCTCCATTCCAATGTATTGTTGAGTTGAATGTACTCCCTCGAGTCCCCAAGCCGCAGCTACCTTAAACACCCAGGTTTCGTTTCTGCGAGGGTCCAAATGGCACTGCATCTGATCCACAGAGAGGCGGAATTGCCTCTACATCGCTTCTCTTCCTTCTGGGGTCACCGGGTGCACATATATACATATATATACATATATATATATACATATATATACATACATACACACACACACACACACACACATATATATATACATATATACATATATACGTATATATGTATATATATATATATATATATATATATATAAAAAGTACTGCTGGCAATAGCATCTTGCACGCCAGCAGTGCACATCCGCGCCATGTAGTTGACAACATTCCCCTAGGTGAACTATTGAGAATTAAGCGAATATGCAGTGCAGAATCTGACCTGGTATCTTGCACCAATGAAGCTTTGGCTAGGTTTCGTGCTAGGGGGTATCGTGAATCTGTCCTTACAACGGCTTTGGCCAAGGCTAAAACTAGATCCCGTGCCTCCTTACTTGAAACGAACAACAGTGCTAATACATCCTGCACTTCTGATGAGGACAACACTAATCCGAGGTTCCTCACGCCATATAGCAGACAGGCAAGACAAATAAAAGCTATTCTTTCTAAAAGATGGCCAGTGCTTGCCACAGATCCTGTACTTAAACCTCAACTAGCAGATATTCCCACTGTCACCTTTAGGAAGGGTCCCTCTCTCAGATCTCATGTCTGCCATGATTTTCCTGAATTAAGAAAAAAACAGGAATGGTTGAAAACTAGATCTGGCTTCTTACGCTGCACCTCCTGCAGGGCTTGCAAATTTGGCAAAAGTACCCGGCAATACAACACGCCATTCAGTCCAGACCCAATTCAAATCAAGGGCCAATATAATTGTAAGACTGAATTTGCCATATATGTCTTAACCTGCACATGTGGACTCAGGTATGTCGGTAGCACTCGACAACCTGTACACGTCAGGATCCTCCAGCATCTACGTGCAATTGTTAATAACGACCCAACTTACCCTGTAGCCAGGCACTTCAAGGCAATGCATAACAACAAACTGGAGTGCCTGTCCTATTTTGTCATCTCCGCAATTGATAAACCTAGGAGAGGCGGGGATAGGTTAAAGATGCTGAGAAGAATGGAATCTCGTTTCATTCTTGAGTTAGACAGCAGATCCCCCAATGGTCTTAACAACACGGAAGACCTACATGTGTTTTTGTAATTCAGGCCCTGTTTCTGTCCACTATTCTGTATATTACCTTGGGTGGTGGGTTTTAGTCGGTCTATGCCCCCGCCCCCTTTTCCACATTTTTCATAGTCTTTGTCTCCTTGTTGGGTTGTTGCACGTATCATTTATATATTACTTTATGGTGATTCATCACTTAGGTGTTTATGTTTATCTCTTTTGGCACACTTTACTGAGGACATAGACATTATTAGTTTGTTCTGTATTCCGTGTAAATACATGTTTTCATAACAGTCCCCTTTTTTTGACCATGATATTCCCATGATTAAATGCCCTTGTAGCCCATGCCCTACCACTTTGCTGCTATAGTCATATGTTTACATATCTTGCTGGTTTGCACGTTGATGGTTACAGATGTAACAAAATATGGTTTACATTTTAGCATATTTTGCACATTACCAATAATATCATTACTGGTTTTTAATCGCATCTGTTATGGTAAAAACTTAACCTTTTTTAATATGCACTATGCACTTTAACAAGCTATTTTGTACTATCAATATCATTGATTGGGAAGGCTAATGTACATATTTACTGTGGGCTATATACGATTGTTTAGCATTTGCATTTTATGCTTTGTATAGAAAAAAAAGTTTATCTAAACTTTTTTAACTTTTATATCATGGGCTTTATCTGTGTCAATCGAATATTTGGATTTTAACCTATAAATGTAATATTCAAACTGTTATCTTTTCCATGCAATTTGGAAGACAGACTAGGCTACCATTTACTTGTAGTTTGTCCTCACTGTTTATTATCACGTGGTATACCAAGAAAAAAAGAGGAGAAAAAAATGCACTTTTTTTCACTGTTTAGTGAGCACTATTTAAAACGAATGCATTACCAGCTCTGACTGTCTGTGAGCAAGGGCGGATGCCCGAAACGCGTCAGATTGCCTGGTTCAGCTTCTAAATAAAGAACTGTGCTTATAATTATTGGATCCGCGTGGTTTCCTGGGTCGTTGAATTCGGAGCTCGGGGACTGCATTTGTCGATATATATATATATATATATATTTCCAAAACGATAAGTCAATAAAGTACGCTCTCAGGGCAGAAACAGGCAAACACCGGTAGTTTCTTTAGTGCTGTTTATTCCACAACGCGTTTCGCCGTGAAGACGGCTTGATCACGTGGAAGACAAGTTGCAAAGCCATAGGTTATATCTATTACCATCATAGACATAGAAATGAGACTTGACATACGTACTTTAGGAATTCGACTCTCAATGCATTTCATGTATTAAATACAAAATGTATACCCTCAAAACGATATTTATCACGTTGTTAACAGCAACCCCGTAATTATAGAGCAAGAAGCAGAATTCTTGTGCAATAAAATATATGCTTCGTCATCACAATTATAAACAAGGTGTCGTTTCATTGTTTAACAAATGGAATGCACAACAGAAAAATAGTGTGCTGAAAACCATGCGTTTCTAGGTCAGGGAGCGTCATTTCATATTACCACGTAATGGTTCCGTATAAAGCGTGATCTACGGGTAGTCAGGAATTAGCCACACAGATGGAAGTGGTAGTGACAACGGGAGGGGAGTAAAGGGTTGGGTTCAGGTCAAGTTGACCCCTGCCAAAAAGGGTACGCATAGTACATTCAGTATTCGCAAGTGCTCGAATAAAGTATAGTTCTCTACCAGTAAGTCTTTGCAAACCATGCAGTGCCTTTGTGCTCAAACAAGTGGAGAAGGGGAGTAGTCCCGTGAGGTGAAGTGCCAGTGGAGTGGGCCCCTTCTCTCGTGTTCCTAAAAGAACAAAACAAATATATAAATCAATACACGTTTAAAATCAAATGAATTACATTTACCATTCCTATGATATTACACATAGGACTGAACACAAGCATAAGGTATGGAGGAGGCATGAATAAATTAACAGCATGAAAGACAAATATGAATTGACATCAGCTATGGTGGATAGTCTATGGATCTTTTAAGTGTACTGCTAGTTCCTCATCCTGGTTAAGGCCCCCCGGATCCTTGCACTGGAAGTCTATGATCAATTTCGACTCTCTCTGTCGCAATTTAAGAATCCTGTTTCCCCCTCTGGGATTTCTGGGCACCTTTTCCAAAATTATGTAGCTGAGGTATTTAACATTAGAGAAATGTTGTTCTTTAAAATGCCTTGCCACGGGGTACTTGGGGTCAAAATTCGTAATCGCTCTGGTGTGCTCCAGAATGCGTTTCTTTGCCATGCAAGTAGTGCTACCTATGTACCATTTGTTACAAGAGCACACTATTGCATAGACGACAAAGGTAGAGCTACATGTGAGGAAGGACTTGATTTTCTTGTTTATACCGTTATAGGTGACTTCCTTGCACGATTTACTGTTGGCGCACGCCTTACAGTGGCCACATGGAAAGAAGCCATCTAGACCTTGTACATTGGCAGGGGGATATGTGGTGATATCACTATGAACTAGCAAGTCCCTGATGCTTTTCCCCCGTCTGTATGTTATGCTAGGTCTCTTGGGTAAATCTTTGCCAATGACACTGTCTGCTTTGAGTATATCCCAGTTTTTTGTTATTACCTTCTTGATGGCCTGGGAGTCACTACTGTATGTGAGGATGAGTCTCGTGCCACCTTCATCCTCCACCTTGGTATTGGGTTTATCACAGATGGCATCAGATCTTTTTATGGCATTGGCTCTCTCCCTGGCTCTCTTGACCACCCAATTGGGATAACCTCTGGCTCTGAATCTGTCGCATATGATCTTACTTTCCTCTTTGTAAGCTTTGTCATTATTGCAGTTACGCTTGGCCCGTAGTAGTTCTCCAAATGGAATGCTCCATTTTAAGTTCTCAGGGTGGCTACTAAGGGCGTGCAAGATGCTGTTGCCAGCAGTGGCCTTGCGAAACAGTTTGGTCTGTACTGAATCATTGACAATTTCAATTTTGACATCGAGATACTCAATGTCAGTTTTACTCTTGGTACCGCTGAGAACTATGCCAAGCGTGTTACAGTTGAGTCTGTCAATAAATGCATCTGCTTCATTCATAGTACCTTTCCAGACAATGAAGAGGTCGTCTATGTACCTCAACCACATAGATACCTTAGTAAAGTCCTGTTGAAAAATGGGATCAGAGCGTATGTCCTTTTCCAACTTGCCAAGGAACAGATTGGCAAAACTCGGTGAGAAACATGAACCCATAGCTGAGCCACTGACCTGTCTGAGCAATTCACCATTGAACAAAAAAATGTTGTTTTTTAAGCAATACTTGATCATTTCTATAAGCATGATAGTGTGTTCCCTGTATCTCATGGATCTCCCCCTAAGGAAAAACTCACACGCTTCCACTCCCTGGTCATGATCAATTATGGTGTACAGGCTTTGGACGTCTAAGGTCACCAAGATGTAATCTTTCTCCCATTGTAGATTTTCTATCTTTTTCAGAAAATCTTTGGTGTCCTTAACATAACTTTCCAGTTCCATTACAAACTCCCTCAAAAATGCATCAATATATTTGGATATTTTCTCGGATATACTCCCTCGTGATGACACTATAGGTCTCCCTGGGGGTTTAGTGGCATTTTTATGTATCTTAGGCAGTAGATACAGTACCGGGAGAACAGGGTAATCACATTTCAAGTAATTATATTCATCCCATGAAAGAATGCCTCTCTCCTTCCATTCGAATAGGAAATCCCAAACACAACTCACACTATCATGATAACATTTTACATCAATTGCTTCATAGAATTTGTTATCACTCAATTGTCTGGTAGCCTCTGCAATGTACATATCCCTGTCCTGTAGGACAATGTTACCCCCTTTGTCCGCAGGTCGTATGACTATTGTCTCATCTGCCATTAGGGATTTTATGGCTTGCCTTTGTTTGTAACTCATGTTGGGTTGTTCCCTCCGTTTATATTTATGATGTTTCTGTCTGAATTCATTGAGGTTTTTGTTCACACACTCATGAAATGTGTCTATGTTATCATGTGGTAAGGTGGGAAGAAAGTTCGACTTGTTTTTAAAGGCAGTGTTGGCTGTAATGTTGGTACAAATGTTTAGTTCGGAAAGCAATTGTGTGGTGCTACAAGTTTCTTCTTCCTGTAATTCATTGAAACCTAAATCCATAACAACATTCAACGTCTCACTGTCTCCAATGTCAAAGTTGTAAGTATCACCAACTTCAGGATTTCTGACAGAATGTTCCTGATCACCTTTCAGTTTATACCATTTGTTCAGTTTGAGTTTTCTTGTAAATTTAAATAAGTCTATTCTGTTGTCGGTATAACTGGAAGGATATGAGGGACAGAATGACAAACCTAAACATAGGGTTCTTTTTTCAACCATGTTCAATTTTCTTTTAGACAAGTTAACTATGGTCATGTTTACCATTTCGTCATCCATTAGTATTTTCTTTTGTTGGCACGTCCCTTGCTTGTTCCCACTGCGCCACGTCCCTTGTCTTTTTTGCCATCGTTGTCTGATTCGTACTCTCCTGTTTGTTCGTTTCCCCTTCCGCGTCCTCTTCTGCGTGTTCCTCTCCCACGTCCTCGGGGTTTTGGTACCGGGGTCTCCCGCGTTGTTAGACGCCCCCTTCTCAGAGTCCGGTATTCGTCCAAAAAAGTCAGCTGCTTTTTTCCTTTCGCAGGGGTTACGGTGATCAGGGAAACATCAGATTCACTCCCACTGGTAAGATTAGTTTCCGTTGTCATGTTCCTGTTGTCCCCGGCTTCTTCCATTAGACTGGTGCCAGTGGTGTCATTTTTGTATAAATGATCGTACTTATGACTGAACGTGAGTATTCTACCGCTGTCATAATCCGCATAGTCACGGTTAAGTTTTCTTTCTTTCCTTGCTTTAATTTCCTCTTCATGTTTGGTTAGTCTTTCTTGTATGGGTTTAAGTTTCGTGTTCAAACTTTCAACTTCCATAGCCTTATTGAGGTCTTCCATGATTCCTTTGATTTCTTTAATGAGTTCCTCTCGGTCCAGCCACGCGTACTTAATCAAGATTTCCAGCATTCTGCGGGAACTGTTTGCTGAGTTTGTTGACCACTCCTCTAACATTAAGGGATTGGGTTTCTCGTACGTTGGTGTGGTAAATATGCGTAGTCCCCTTGGAACCATATTTTGGTCTAAGTAATGTTGCAGTGATGTAGCCTCCCACCACTTGGTGATCTCAGTTTTTTTCAACTTTTCGTATTGTTTAAGTTTTTGTTCAATGGGTTCCAAAGCTGTAGTGGATTCATAGACTCTGGTTGCGTTGTTAGGAATTGTTTTTCTTGCAAACATGGTTTTTGCAGCTTTCATGCGTTCTTCGTCCTCCTCCATGTTGGAAAACCTTATTTGACAGCACGAGAATGATGTTGTTACTCAGGTGTATGCCTGCCTGTCCCCCCCAGTCAGAATGCTGGGTTCCTTCTGCCAAAATAGTTAAGTGATCAGGGATGCTGGCAATATAAATGTCAACGCACGTTCTGAGATGCGTAAAATATTTATTGATTGAAAGGTGTGTCGGAGTCCGTTACATGCCCCGTGAGGTCTGAGCGGCATACGGTAGTGTCCCCCGCTGCCCCGGAGTGTATGAGTGGCCGCAGACAACCTCCGTTGTCTTACAACTTCCCCCACCCCGAGGACGGAAAGTCACTAACCCCGCTCACCTTCTGCCGGGTAAAGTTTGGCGGACGTGCACTTCCTTCTTTCCACGCTGTTCCCCGTCACAATCACAATGGCCGGTCAAAGACGGGATCCTCAGTAACAATACATCCAGCAGAAAACTCCTTCTGGATCCCAGGTGACCCGTGGAAGGTGGCGTACGTGTCGGCGGAGTGAAGCCGACTTCAATCAATTTCCAAAACGATAAGTCAATAAAGTACGCTGTCAGGGCAGAAACAGGCAAACACCGGTAGTTTCTTTAGTGCTGTTTATTCCACAACGCGTTTCGCCGTGAAGACGGCTTGATCACGTGGAAGACAAGTTGCAAAGCCATAGGTTATATCTATTACCATCATAGACATAGAAATGAGACTTGACATACGTACTTTAGGAATTCGACTCTCAATGCATTTCATGTATTAAATACAAAATGTATACCCTCAAAACGATATTTATCACGTTGTTAACAGCAACCCCGTAATTATAGAGCAAGAAGCAGAATTCTTGTGCAATAAAATATATGCTTCGTCATCACAATTATAAACAAGGTGTCGTTTCATTGTTTAACAAATGGAATGCACAACAGAAAAATAGTGTGCTGAAAACCATGCGTTTCTAGGTCAGGGAGCGTCATTTCATATTACCACGTAATGGTTTCGTATAAAGCGTGATCTACGGGTAGTCAGGAATTAGCCACACAGATGGAAGTGGTAGTGACAACGGGAGGGGAGTAAAGGGTTGGGTTCAGGTCAAGTTGACCCCTGCCAAAAAGGGTACGCAATTGAGAGTCGAATTCCTAAAGTACGTATGTCAAGTCTCATTTCTATGTCTATGATGGTAATAGATATAACCTATGGCTTTGCAACTTGTCTTCCACGTGATCAAGCCGTCTTCACGGCGAAACGCGCTGTGGAATAAACAGCACTAAAGAAACTACCGGTGTTTGCCTGTTTCTGCCCTGAGAGCGTACTTTATTGACTTATCGTTTTGGAAATTGATTCAAGTCGGCTTCACTCCGCCGACACGTACGCCACCTTCCACGGGTCACCTGGGATCCAGAAGGAGTTTTCTGCTGGATGTATTGTTACTGAGGATCCCGTCTTTGACCGGCCATTGTGATTGTGACGGGGAACAGCGTGGAAAGAAGGAAGTGCACGTCCGCCAAACTTTACCCGGCAGAAGGTGAGCGGGGTTAGTGACTTTCCGTCCTCGGGGTGGGGGAAGTTGTAAGACAACGGAGGTTGTCTGCGGCCACTCATACACTCCGGGGCAGCGGGGGACACTACCGTATGCCGCTCAGACCTCACGGGGCATGTAACGGACTCCGACACACCTTTCAATCAATAAATATTTTACGCATCTCAGAACGTGCGTTGACATTTATATTGCCAGCATCCCTGATCACTTAACTATTTTGGCAGAAGGAACCCAGCATTCTGACTGGGGGGGGGACAGGCAGGCATACACCTGAGTAACAACATCATTCTCGTGCTGTCAAATAAGGTTTTCCAACATGGAGGAGGACGAAGAACGCATGAAAGCTGCAAAAACCATGTTTGCAAGAAAAACAATTCCTAACAACGCAACCAGAGTCTATGAATCCACTACAGCTTTGGAACCCATTGAACAAAAACTTAAACAATACGAAAAGTTGAAAAAAACTGAGATCACCAAGTGGTGGGAGGCTACATCACTGCAACATTACTTAGACCAAAATATGGTTCCAAGGGGACTACGCATATTTACCACACCAACGTACGAGAAACCCAATCCCTTAATGTTAGAGGAGTGGTCAACAAACTCAGCAAACAGTTCCCGCAGAATGCTGGAAATCTTGATTAAGTACGCGTGGCTGGACCGAGAGGAACTCATTAAAGAAATCAAAGGAATCATGGAAGACCTCAATAAGGCAATGGAAGTTGAAAGTTTGAACACGAAACTTAAACCCATACAAGAAAGACTAACCAAACATGAAGAGGAAATTAAAGCAAGGAAAGAAAGAAAACTTAACCGTGACTATGCGGATTATGACAGCGGTAGAATACTCACGTTCAGTCATAAGTACGATCATTTATACAAAAATGACACCACTGGCACCAGTCTAATGGAAGAAGCCGGGGACAACAGGAACATGACAACGGAAACTAATCTTACCAGTGGGAGTGAATCTGATGTTTCCCTGATCACCGTAACCCCTGCGAAAGGAAAAAAGCAGCTGACTTTTTTGGACGAATACCGGACTCTGAGAAGGGGGCGTCTAACAACGCGGGAGACCCCGGTACCAAAACCCCGAGGACGTGGGAGAGGAACACGCGGAAGAGGACGCGGAAGGGGAAACGAACAAACAGGAGAGTACGAATCAGACAACGATGGCAAAAAAGACAAGGGACGTGGCGCAGTGGGAACAAGCAAGGGACGTGCCAACAAAAGAAAATACTAATGGATGACGAAATGGTAAACATGACCATAGTTAACTTGTCTAAAAGAAAATTGAACATGGTTGAAAAAAGAACCCTATGTTTAGGTTTGTCATTCTGTCCCTCATATCCTTCCAGTTATACCGACAACAGAATAGACTTATTTAAATTTACAAGAAAACTCAAACTGAACAAATGGTATAAACTGAAAGGTGATCAGGAACATTCTGTCAGAAATCCTGAAGTTGGTGATACTTACAACTTTGACATTGGAGACAGTGAGACGTTGAATGTTGTTATGGATTTAGGTTTCAATGAATTACAGGAAGAAGAAACTTGTAGCACCACACAATTGCTTTCCGAACTAAACATTTGTACCAACATTACAGCCAACACTGCCTTTAAAAACAAGTCGAACTTTCTTCCCACCTTACCACATGATAACATAGACACATTTCATGAGTGTGTGAACAAAAACCTCAATGAATTCAGACAGAAACATCATAAATATAAACGGAGGGAACAACCCAACATGAGTTACAAACAAAGGCAAGCCATAAAATCCCTAATGGCAGATGAGACAATAGTCATACGACCTGCGGACAAAGGGGGTAACATTGTCCTACAGGACAGGGATATGTACATTGCAGAGGCTACCAGACAATTGAGTGATAACAAATTCTATGAACCAATTGATGTAAAATGTTATCATGATAGTGTGAGTTGTGTTTGGGATTTCCTATTCGAATGGAAGGAGAGAGGCATTCTTTCATGGGATGAATATAATTACTTGAAATGTGATTACCCTGTTCTCCCGGTACTGTATCTACTGCCTAAGATACATAAAAATGCCACTAAACCCCCAGGGAGACCTATAGTGTCATCACGAGGGAGTATATCCGAGAAAATATCCAAATATATTGATGCATTTTTGAGGGAGTTTGTAATGGAACTGGAAAGTTATGTTAAGGACACCAAAGATTTTCTGAAAAAGATAGAAAATCTACAATGGGAGAAAGATTACATCTTGGTGACCTTAGACGTCCAAAGCCTGTACACCATAATTGATCATGACCAGGGAGTGGAAGCGTGTGAGTTTTTCCTTAGGGGGAGATCCATGAGATACAGGGAACACACTATCATGCTTATAGAAATGATCAAGTATTGCTTAAAAAACAACATTTTTTTGTTCAATGGTGAATTGTTCAGACAGGTCAGTGGCTCAGCTATGGGTTCATGTTTCTCACCGAGTTTTGCCAATCTGTTCCTTGGCAAGTGTGAAAAGGACATACGCTCTGATCCCATTTTTCAACAGGACTTTACTAAGGTATCTATGTGGTTGAGGTACATAGACGACCTCTTCATTGTCTGGAAAGGTACTATGAATGAAGCAGATGCATTTATTGACAGACTCAACTGTAACACGCTTGGCATAGTTCTCAGCGGTACCAAGAGTAAAACTGACATTGAGTATCTCGATGTCAAAATTGAAATTGTCAATGATTCAGTACAGACCAAACTGTTTCGCAAGGCCACTGCTGGCAACAGCATCTTGCACGCCCTTAGTAGCCACCCTGAGAACTTAAAATGGAGCATTCCATTTGGAGAACTACTACGGGCCAAGTGTAACTGCAATAATGACAAAGCTTACAAAGAGGAAAGTAAGATCATATGCGACAGATTCAGAGCCAGAGGTTATCCCAATTGGGTGGTCAAGAGAGCCAGGGAGAGAGCCAATGCCATAAAAAGATCTGATACCATCTGTGATAAACCCAATACCAAGGTGGAGGATGAAGGTGTCACGAGACTCATCCTCACATACAGTAGTGACTCCCAGGCCATCAAGAAGGTAATAACAAAAAACTGGGATATACTCAAAGCAGACAGTGTCATTGGCAAAGATTTACCCAAGAGACCTAGCATAACATACAGACGGGGGAAAAGCATCAGGGACTTGCTAGTTCATAGTGATATCACCACATATCCCCCTGCCAATGTACAAGGTCTAGATGGCTTCTTTCCATGTGGCCACTGTAAGGCGTGCGCCAACAGTAAATCGTGCAAGGAAGTCACCTATAACGGTATAAACAAGAAAATCAAGTCCTTCCTCACATGTAGCTCTACCTTTGTCGTCTATGCAATAGTGTGCTCTTGTAACAAATGGTACATAGGTAGCACTACTTGCATGGCAAAGAAACGCATTCTGGAGCACACCAGAGCGATTACGAATTTTGACCCCAAGTACCCCGTGGCAAGGCATTTTAAAGAACAACATTTCTCTAATGTTAAATACCTCAGCTACATAATTTTGGAACAGGTGCCCAGAAATCCCAGAGGGGGAAACAGGATTCTTAAATTGCGACAGAGAGAGTCGAAATTGATCATAGACTTCCAGTGCAAGGATCCGGGGGGCCTTAACCAGGATGAGGAACTAGCAGTACACTTAAAAGATCCATAGACTATCCACCATAGCTGATGTCAATTCATATTTGTCTTTCATGCTGTTAATTTATTCATGCCTCCTCCATACCTTATGCTTGTGTTCAGTCCTATGTGTAATATCATAGGAATGGTAAATGTAATTCATTTGATTTTAAACGTGTATTGATTTATATATTTGTTTTGTTCTTTTAGGAACACGAGAGAAGGGGCCCACTCCACTGGCACTTCACCTCACGGGACTACTCCCCTTCTCCACTTGTTTGAGCACAAAGGCACTGCATGGTTTGCAAAGACTTACTGGTAGAGAACTATACTTTATTCGAGCACTTGCGAATACTGAATGTACTATGCGTACCCTTTTTGGCAGGGGTCAACTTGACCTGAACCCAACCCTTTACTCCCCTCCCGTTGTCACTACCACTTCCATCTGTGTGGCTAATTCCTGACTACCCGTAGATCACGCTTTATACGGAACCATTACGTGGTAATATGAAATGACGCTCCCTGACCTAGAAACGCATGGTTTTCAGCACACTATTTTTCTGTTGTGCATTCCATTTGTTAAACAATGAAACGACACCTTGTTTATAATTGTGATGACGAAGCATATATTTTATTGCACAAGAATTCTGCTTCTTGCTCTATAATTACGGGGTTGCTGTTAACAACGTGATAAATATCGTTTTGAGGGTATACATTTTGTATTTAATACATGAAATGCATTGAGAGTCGAATTCCTAAAGTACGTATGTCAAGTCTCATTTCTATGTCTATGATGGTAATAGATATAACCTATGGCTTTGCAACTTGTCTTCCACGTGATCAAGCCGTCTTCACGGCGAAACGCGTTGTGGAATAAACAGCACTAAAGAAACTACCGGTGTTTGCCTGTTTCTGCCCTGAGAGCGTACTTTATTAACTTATCGTTTTGGAAATTGATTCAAGTCGGCTTCACTCCGCCGACACGTACGCCACCTTCCACGGGTCACCTGGGATCCAGAAGGAGTTTTCTGCTGGATGTATATATATATATATATATATATATATATATATATATATATATATATATATACATTGTAAACAATGTGACCCTCAGA
>NW_028246870.1:0-22424 GCF_964263255.1 Lissotriton vulgaris
AAAACGGACCATTTTCCACATTTCTGAAGCATGACGTAATGGGGGGTGTTATCTCTTTTGTCGAAAATCAGCCGTTTTTGCTCGAACATTAAATGCCTCCAAATGGTATTTAATTAACTTCCCGGGGTGAAGAAACCCTTTTTGAGAACTCAGAGTGAGTAAATTGGCCATTTTCATGCACTTTTAACCATTCCATAAATCTTGTGTTTTGGGCCCCTGGAAGCATGAAAATCACTTTAAACATGCTAATTTTAGCTCTAACACTGATGATCCACCTACAAATGTGAACTGACGTTCAAAAATAAAACATTTGAAAACGGACCATTTTCCACATTTCTGAAGCATGACGTAATGGGGGGGTGTTATCTCTTTTGTCGAAAATCAGCCGTTTTTGCTCGAACATTAAATGCCTCCAAATGGTATTTATTTCACTTCCCGGGGTGAAGAAACCCTTTTTTGAGAACTCAGAGTGAGTAAATTGGCCATTTTCATGCACTTTTAACCATTCCATAAATCTTGTGTTTTGGGCCCCTGGAAGCATGAAAATCACTTTAAACATGCTAATTTTAGCTCTAAACACTGATGATCCACCTACAAATGTGAACTGACGTTCAAAAATAAAACATTTGAAAACGGACCATTTTCCACATTTCTGAAGCATGACGTAATGGGGGGGTGTTATCTCTTTTGTCGAAAATCAGCCGTTTTTTGCTCGAACATTAAATGCCTCCAAATGGTATTTAATTAACTTCCCGGGGTGAAGAAACCCTTTTTGAGAACTCAGAGTGAGTAAATTGGCCATTTTCATGCACTTTTAAACCATTCCATAAATCTTGTGTTTTGGGCCCCTGGAAGCATGAAAATCACTTTAAAACATGCTAATTTTAGCTCTAACACTGATGATCCACCTACAAATGTGAACTGACGTTCAAAAATAAAACATTTGAAAACGGACCATTTTCCACATTTCTGAAGCATGACGTAATGGGGGGGTGTTATCTCTTTTGTCGAAAATCAGCCGTTTTTGCTCGAACATTAAATGCCTCCAAATGGTATTTAATTAACTTCCCGAGCCCCTGGAAGCAGGAAAATCACTTTAAACATGCTAATTTTAGCTCTAACACTGATGATCCACCTACAAATGTGAACTGACGTTCAAAAATAAAACATTTGAAAACGGACCATTTTCCACATTTCTGAAGCATGACGTAATGGGGGGTGTTATCTCTTTTGTCGAAAATCAGCCGTTTTTGCTCGAACATTAAATGCCTCCAAATGGTATTTAATTAACTTCCCGGGGTGAAGAAACCCTTTTTGAGAACTCAGAGTGAGTAAATTGGCCATTTTCATGCACTTTTAAACCATTCCATAAATCTTGTGTTTTGGGCCCCTGGAAGCATGAAAATCACTTTAAACATGCTAATTTTAGCTCTAACACTGATGATCCACCTACAAATGTGAACTGACGTTCAAAAATAAAACTTTTGAAAACGGACCATTTTCCACATTTCTGAAGCATGACGTAATGGGGGGGTGTTATCTCTTTTGTCGAAAATCAGCCGTTTTTGCTCGAACATTAAATGCCTCCAAATGGTATTTAATTAACTTCCCGAGCCCCTGGAAGCATGAAAATCACTTTAAACATGCTAATTTTAGCTCTAACACTGATGATCCACCTACAAATGTGAACTGACGTTCAAAAATAAAACATTTGAAAACGGACCATTTTCCACATTTCTGAAGCATGACGTAATGGGGGGGTGTTATCTCTTTTGTCGAAAATCAGCCGTTTTTGCTCGAACATTAAATGCCTCCAAATGGTATTTATTTCACTTCCCGGGGTGAAGAAACCCTTTTTGAGAACTCAGAGTGAGTAAATTGGCCATTTTCATGCACTTTTAACCATTCCATAAATCTTGTGTTTTGGGCCCCTGGAAGCATGAAAATCACTTTAAACATGCTAATTTTAGCTCTAACACTGATGATCCACCTACAAATGTGAACTGACGTTCAAAAATAAAACATTTGAAAACGGACCATTTTCCACATTTCTGAAGCATGACGTAATGGGGGGGTGTTATCTCTTTTGTCGAAAATCAGCCGTTTTTGCTCGAACATTAAATGCCTCCAAATGGTATTTAATTAACTTCCCGAGCCCCTGGAAGCATGAAAATCACTTTAAACATGCTAATTTTAGCTCTAACACTGATGATCCACCTACAAATGTGAACTGACGTTCAAAAATAAAACATTTGAAAACGGACCATTTTCCACATTTCTGAAGCATGACGTAATGGGGGGGTGTTATCTCTTTTGTCGAAAATCAGCCGTTTTTGCTCGAACATTAAATGCCTCCAAATGGTATTTATTTCACTTCCCGAGCCCCTGGAAGCATGAAAATCACTTTAAACATGCTAATTTTAGCTCTAACACTGATGATCCACCTACAAATGTGAACTGACGTTCAAAAATAAAACATTTGAAAACGGACCATTTTCCACATTTCTGAAGCATGACGTAATGGGGGGGTGTTATCTCTTTTGTCGAAAATCAGCCGTTTTTGCTCGAACATTAAATGCCTCCAAATGGTATTTAATTAACTTCCCGGGGTGAAGAAACCCTTTTTGAGAACTCAGAGTGAGTAAATTGGCCATTTTCATGCACTTTTAAACCATTCCATAAATCTTGTGTTTTGGGCCCCTGGAAGCATGAAAATCACTTTAAACATGCTAATTTTAGCTCTAACACTGATGATCCACCTACAAATGTGAACTGACGTTCAAAAATAAAACATTTGAAAACGGACCATTTTCCACATTTCTGAAGCATGACGTAATGGGGGGGTGTTATCTCTTTTGTCGAAAATCAGCCGTTTTTGCTCGAACATTAAATGCCTCCAAATGGTATTTAATTAACTTCCCGAGCCCCTGGAAGCAGGAAAATCACTTTAAACATGCTAATTTTAGCTCTAACACTGATGATCCACCTACAAATGTGAACTGACGTTCAAAAATAAAACATTTGAAAACGGACCATTTTCCACATTCTGAAGCATGACGTAATGGGGGGTGTTATCTCTTTTGTCGAAAATCAGCCGTTTTTGCTCGAACATTAAATGCCTCCAAATGGTATTTAATTAACTTCCCGGGGTGAAGAAACCCTTTTTGAGAACTCAGAGTGAGTAAATTGGCCATTTTCATGCACTTTAAACCATTCCATAAATCTTGTGTTTTGGGCCCCTGGAAGCATGAAAATCACTTTAAACATGCTAATTTTAGCTCTAACACTGATGATCCACCTACAAATGTGAACTGACGTTCAAAAATAAAACATTTGAAAACGGACCATTTTCCACATTTCTGAAGCATGACGTAATGGGGGGGTGTTATCTCTTTTGTCGAAAATCAGCCGTTTTTGCTCGAACATTAAATGCCTCCAAATGGTATTTATTTCACTTCCCGGGGTGAAGAAACCCTTTTTGAGAACTCAGAGTGAGTAAATTGGCCATTTTCATGCACTTTTAAACCATTCCATAAATCTTGTGTTTTGGGCCCCTGGAAGCATGAAAATCACTTTAAACATGCTAATTTTAGCTCTAACACTGATGATCCACCTACAAATGTGAACTGACGTTCAAAAATAAAACATTTGAAAACGGACCATTTTCCACATTTCTGAAGCATGACGTAATGGGGGGGTGTTATCTCTTTTGTCGAAAATCAGCCGTTTTTGCTCGAACATTAAATGCCTCCAAATGGTATTTAATTAACTTCCCGGGGTGAAGAAACCCTTTTTGAGAACTCAGAGTGAGTAAATTGGCCATTTTCATGCACTTTTAACCATTCCATAAATCTTGTGTTTTGGGCCCCTGGAAGCATGAAAATCACTTTAAACATGCTAATTTTAGCTCTAACACTGATGATCCACCTACAAATGTGAACTGACGTTCAAAAATAAAACTTTTGAAAACGGACCATTTTCCACATTTCTGAAGCATGACGTAATGGGGGGGTGTTATCTCTTTTGTCGAAAATCAGCCGTTTTTGCTCGAACATTAAATGCCTCCAAATGGTATTTAATTAACTTCCCGAGCCCCTGGAAGCATGAAAATCACTTTAAACATGCTAATTTTAGCTCTAACACTGATGATCCACCTACAAATGTGAACTGACGTTCAAAAATAAAACATTTGAAAACGGACCATTTTCCACATTTCTGAAGCATGACGTAATGGGGGGGTGTTATCTCTTTTGTCGAAAATCAGCCGTTTTTGCTCGAACATTAAATGCCTCCAAATGGTATTTAATTAACTTCCCGAGCCCCTGGAAGCATGAAAATCACTTTAAACATGCTAATTTTAGCTCTAACACTGATGATCCACCTACAAATGTGAACTGACGTTCAAAAATAAAACATTTGAAAACGGACCATTTTCCACATTTCTGAAGCATGACGTAATGGGGGGGTGTTATCTCTTTTGTCGAAAATCAGCCGTTTTTGCTCGAACATTAAATGCCTCCAAATGGTATTTAATTAACTTCCCGAGCCCCTGGAAGCAGGAAAATCACTTTAAACATGCTAATTTTAGCTCTAACACTGATGATCCACCTACAAATGTGAACTGACGTTCAAAAATGAAACATTTGAAAACGGACCATTTTCCACATTTCTGAAGCATGACGTAATGGGGGGTGTTATCTCTTTTGTCGAAAATCAGCCGTTTTTGCTCGAACATTAAATGCCTCCAAATGGTATTTAATTAACTTCCCGGGGTGAAGAAACCCTTTTTGAGAACTCAGAGTGAGTAAATTGGCCATTTTCATGCACTTTTAACCATTCCATAAATCTTGTGTTTTGGGCCCCTGGAAGCATGAAAATCACTTTAAACATGCTAATTTTAGCTCTAACACTGATGATCCACCTACAAATGTGAACTGACGTTCAAAAATAAAACATTTGAAAACGGACCATTTTCCACATTTCTGAAGCATGACGTAATGGGGGGGTGTTATCTCTTTTGTCGAAAATCAGCCGTTTTTGCTCGAACATTAAATGCCTCCAAATGGTATTTATTTCACTTCCCGGGGTGAAGAAACCCTTTTTGAGAACTCAGAGTGAGTAAATTGGCCATTTTCATGCACTTTTAACCATTCCATAAATCTTGTGTTTTGGGCCCCTGGAAGCATGAAAATCACTTTAAACATGCTAATTTTAGCTCTAACACTGATGATCCACCTACAAATGTGAACTGACGTTCAAAAATAAAACATTTGAAAACGGACCATTTTCCACATTTCTGAAGCATGACGTAATGGGGGGGTGTTATCTCTTTTGTCGAAAATCAGCCGTTTTTGCTCGAACATTAAATGCCTCCAAATGGTATTTAATTAACTTCCCGGGGTGAAGAAACCCTTTTTGAGAACTCAGAGTGAGTAAATTGGCCATTTTCATGCACTTTTAACCATTCCATAAATCTTGTGTTTTGGGCCCCTGGAAGCATGAAAATCACTTTAAACATGCTAATTTTAGCTCTAACACTGATGATCCACCTACAAATGTGAACTGACGTTCAAAAATAAAACATTTGAAAACGGACCATTTTCCACATTTCTGAAGCATGACGTAATGGGGGGGTGTTATCTCTTTTGTCGAAAATCAGCCGTTTTTGCTCGAACATTAAATGCCTCCAAATGGTATTTAATTAACTTCCCGAGCCCCTGGAAGCAGGAAAATCACTTTAAACATGCTAATTTTAGCTCTAACACTGATGATCCACCTACAAATGTGAATTGACGTTCAAAAATAAAACATTTGAAAACGGACCATTTTCCACATTTCTGAAGCATGACGTAATGGGGGGTGTTATCTCTTTTGTCGAAAATCAGCCGTTTTTGCTCGAACATTAAATGCCTCCAAATGGTATTTAATTAACTTCCCGGGGTGAAGAAACCCTTTTTGAGAACTCAGAGTGAGTAAATTGGCCATTTTCATGCACTTTTAACCATTCCATAAATCTTGTGTTTTGGGCCCCTGGAAGCATGAAAATCACTTTAAACATGCTAATTTTAGCTCTAACACTGATGATCCACCTACAAATGTGAACTGACGTTCAAAAATAAAACATTTGAAAACGGACCATTTTCCACATTTCTGAAGCATGACGTAATGGGGGGGTGTTATCTCTTTTGTCGAAAATCAGCCGTTTTTGCTCGAACATTAAATGCCTCCAAATGGTATTTATTTCACTTCCCGGGGTGAAGAAACCCTTTTTGAGAACTCAGAGTGAGTAAATTGGCCATTTTCATGCACTTTTAACCATTCCATAAATCTTGTGTTTTGGGCCCCTGGAAGCATGAAAATCACTTTAAACATGCTAATTTTAGCTCTAACACTGATGATCCACCTACAAATGTGAACTGACGTTCAAAAATAAAACATTTGAAAACGGACCATTTTCCACATTTCTGAAGCATGACGTAATGGGGGGGTGTTATCTCTTTTGTCGAAAATCAGCCGTTTTTGCTCGAACATTAAATGCCTCCAAATGGTATTTAATTAACTTCCCGAGCCCCTGGAAGCAGGAAAATCACTTTAAACATGCTAATTTTAGCTCTAACACTGATGATCCACCTACAAATGTGAACTGACGTTCAAAAATAAAACATTTGAAAACGGACCATTTTCCACATTTCTGAAGCATGACGTAATGGGGGGTGTTATCTCTTTTGTCGAAAATCAGCCGTTTTTGCTCGAACATTAAATGCCTCCAAATGGTATTTAATTAACTTCCCGGGGTGAAGAAACCCTTTTTGAGAACTCAGAGTGAGTAAATTGGCCATTTTCATGCACTTTTAACCATTCCATAAATCTTGTGTTTTGGGCCCCTGGAAGCATGAAAATCACTTTAAACATGCTAATTTTAGCTCTAACACTGATGATCCACCTACAAATGTGAACTGACGTTCAAAAATAAAACATTTGAAAACGGACCATTTTCCACATTTCTGAAGCATGACGTAATGGGGGGGTGTTATCTCTTTTGTCGAAAATCAGCCGTTTTTGCTCGAACATTAAATGCCTCCAAATGGTATTTATTTCACTTCCCGGGGTGAAGAAACCCTTTTTGAGAACTCAGAGTGAGTAAATTGGCCATTTTCATGCACTTTTAACCATTCCATAAATCTTGTGTTTTGGGCCCCTGGAAGCATGAAAATCACTTTAAACATGCTAATTTTAGCTCTAACACTGATGATCCACCTACAAATGTGAACTGACGTTCAAAAATAAAACATTTGAAAACGGACCATTTTCCACATTTCTGAAGCATGACGTAATGGGGGGGTGTTATCTCTTTTGTCGAAAATCAGCCGTTTTTGCTCGAACATTAAATGCCTCCAAATGGTATTTAATTAACTTCCCGGGGTGAAGAAACCCTTTTTGAGAACTCAGAGTGAGTAAATTGGCCATTTTCATGCACTTTTAACCATTCCATAAATCTTGTGTTTTGGGCCCCTGGAAGCATGAAAATCACTTTAAACATGCTAATTTTAGCTCTAACACTGATGATCCACCTACAAATGTGAACTGACGTTCAAAAATAAAACATTTGAAAACGGACCATTTTCCACATTTCTGAAGCATGACGTAATGGGGGGGTGTTATCTCTTTTGTCGAAAATCAGCCGTTTTTGCTCGAACATTAAATGCCTCCAAATGGTATTTAATTAACTTCCCGAGCCCCTGGAAGCAGGAAAATCACTTTAAACATGCTAATTTTAGCTCTAACACTGATGATCCACCTACAAATGTGAACTGACGTTCAAAAATAAAACATTTGAAAACGGACCATTTTCCACATTTCTGAAGCATGACGTAATGGGGGGTGTTATCTCTTTTGTCGAAAATCAGCCGTTTTTGCTCGAACATTAAATGCCTCCAAATGGTATTTAATTAACTTCCCGGGGTGAAGAAACCCTTTTTGAGAACTCAGAGTGAGTAAATTGGCCATTTTCATGCACTTTTAACCATTCCATAAATCTTGTGTTTTGGGCCCCTGGAAGCATGAAAATCACTTTAAACATGCTAATTTTAGCTCTAACACTGATGATCCACCTACAAATGTGAACTGACGTTCAAAAATAAAACTTTTGAAAACGGACCATTTTCCACATTTCTGAAGCATGACGTAATGGGGGGGTGTTATCTCTTTTGTCGAAAATCAGCCGTTTTTGCTCGAACATTAAATGCCTCCAAATGGTATTTAATTAACTTCCCGAGCCCCTGGAAGCATGAAAATCACTTTAAACATGCTAATTTTAGCTCTAACACTGATGATCCACCTACAAATGTGAACTGACGTTCAAAAATAAAACATTTGAAAACGGACCATTTTCCACATTTCTGAAGCATGACGTAATGGGGGGGTGTTATCTCTTTTGTCGAAAATCAGCCGTTTTTGCTCGAACATTAAATGCCTCCAAATGGTATTTATTTCACTTCCCGGGGTGAAGAAACCCTTTTTGAGAACTCAGAGTGAGTAAATTGGCCATTTTCATGCACTTTTAACCATTCCATAAATCTTGTGTTTTGGGCCCCTGGAAGCATGAAAATCACTTTAAACATGCTAATTTTAGCTCTAACACTGATGATCCACCTACAAATGTGAACTGACGTTCAAAAATAAAACATTTGAAAACGGACCATTTTCCACATTTCTGAAGCATGACGTAATGGGGGGGTGTTATCTCTTTTGTCGAAAATCAGCCGTTTTTGCTCGAACATTAAATGCCTCCAAATGGTATTTAATTAACTTCCCGAGCCCCTGGAAGCATGAAAATCACTTTAAACATGCTAATTTTAGCTCTAACACTGATGATCCACCTACAAATGTGAACTGACGTTCAAAAATAAAACATTTGAAAACGGACCATTTTCCACATTTCTGAAGCATGACGTAATGGGGGGGTGTTATCTCTTTTGTCGAAAATCAGCCGTTTTTGCTCGAACATTAAATGCCTCCAAATGGTATTTATTTCACTTCCCGAGCCCCTGGAAGCATGAAAATCACTTTAAACATGCTAATTTTAGCTCTAACACTGATGATCCACCTACAAATGTGAACTGACGTTCAAAAATAAAACATTTGAAAACGGACCATTTTCCACATTTCTGAAGCATGACGTAATGGGGGGGTGTTATCTCTTTTGTCGAAAATCAGCCGTTTTTGCTCGAACATTAAATGCCTCCAAATGGTATTTAATTAACTTCCCGGGGTGAAGAAACCCTTTTTGAGAACTCAGAGTGAGTAAATTGGCCATTTTCATGCACTTTTAACCATTCCATAAATCTTGTGTTTTGGGCCCCTGGAAGCATGAAAATCACTTTAAACATGCTAATTTTAGCTCTAACACTGATGATCCACCTACAAATGTGAACTGACGTTCAAAAATAAAACATTTGAAAACGGACCATTTTCCACATTTCTGAAGCATGACGTAATGGGGGGGTGTTATCTCTTTTGTCGAAAATCAGCCGTTTTTGCTCGAACATTAAATGCCTCCAAATGGTATTTAATTAACTTCCCGAGCCCCTGGAAGCAGGAAAATCACTTTAAACATGCTAATTTTAGCTCTAACACTGATGATCCACCTACAAATGTGAACTGACGTTCAAAAATAAAACATTTGAAAACGGACCATTTTCCACATTTCTGAAGCATGACGTAATGGGGGGTGTTATCTCTTTTGTCGAAAATCAGCCGTTTTTGCTCGAACATTAAATGCCTCCAAATGGTATTTAATTAACTTCCCGGGGTGAAGAAACCCTTTTTGAGAACTCAGAGTGAGTAAATTGGCCATTTTCATGCACTTTTAACCATTCCATAAATCTTGTGTTTTGGGCCCCTGGAAGCATGAAAATCACTTTAAACATGCTAATTTTAGCTCTAACACTGATGATCCACCTACAAATGTGAACTGACGTTCAAAAATAAAACATTTGAAAACGGACCATTTTCCACATTTCTGAAGCATGACGTAATGGGGGGGTGTTATCTCTTTTGTCGAAAATCAGCCGTTTTTGCTCGAACATTAAATGCCTCCAAATGGTATTTATTTCACTTCCCGGGGTGAAGAAACCCTTTTTGAGAACTCAGAGTGAGTAAATTGGCCATTTTCATGCACTTTTAACCATTCCATAAATCTTGTGTTTTGGGCCCCTGGAAGCATGAAAATCACTTTAAACATGCTAATTTTAGCTCTAACACTGATGATCCACCTACAAATGTGAACTGACGTTCAAAAATAAAACATTTGAAAACGGACCATTTTCCACATTTCTGAAGCATGACGTAATGGGGGGGTGTTATCTCTTTTGTCGAAAATCAGCCGTTTTTGCTCGAACATTAAATGCCTCCAAATGGTATTTAATTAACTTCCCGGGGTGAAGAAACCCTTTTTGAGAACTCAGAGTGAGTAAATTGGCCATTTTCATGCACTTTTAACCATTCCATAAATCTTGTGTTTTGGGCCCCTGGAAGCATGAAAATCACTTTAAACATGCTAATTTTAGCTCTAACACTGATGATCCACCTACAAATGTGAACTGACGTTCAAAAATAAAACTTTTGAAAACGGACCATTTTCCTTATTTCTGAAGCATGACGTAATGGGGGGGTGTTATCTCTTTTGTCGAAAATCAGCCGTTTTTGCTCGAACATTAAATGCCTCCAAATGGTATTTAATTAACTTCCCGAGCCCCTGGAAGCATGAAAATCACTTTAAACATGCTAATTTTAGCTCTAACACTGATGATCCACCTACAAATGTGAACTGACGTTCAAAAATAAAACATTTGAAAACGGACCATTTTCCACATTTCTGAAGCATGACGTAATGGGGGGGTGTTATCTCTTTTGTCGAAAATCAGCCGTTTTTGCTCGAACATTAAATGCCTCCAAATGGTATTTAATTAACTTCCCGAGCCCCTGGAAGCATGAAAATCACTTTAAACATGCTAATTTTAGCTCTAACACTGATGATCCACCTACAAATGTGAACTGACGTTCAAAAATAAAACATTTGAAAACGGACCATTTTCCACATTTCTGAAGCATGACGTAATGGGGGGGTGTTATCTCTTTTGTCGAAAATCAGCCGTTTTTGCTCGAACATTAAATGCCTCCAAATGGTATTTAATTAACTTCCCGAGCCCCTGGAAGCAGGAAAATCACTTTAAACATGCTAATTTTAGCTCTAACACTGATGATCCACCTACAAATGTGAACTGACGTTCAAAAATAAAACATTTGAAAACGGACCATTTTCCACATTTCTGAAGCATGACGTAATGGGGGGTGTTATCTCTTTTGTCGAAAATCTGCCGTTTTTGCTCGAACATTAAATGCCTCCAAATGGTATTTAATTAACTTCCCGGGGTGAAGAAACCCTTTTTGAGAACTCAGAGTGAGTAAATTGGCCATTTTCATGCACTTTTAACCATTCCATAAATCTTGTGTTTTGGGCCCCTGGAAGCATGAAAATCACTTTAAACATGCTAATTTTAGCTCTAACACTGATGATCCACCTACAAATGTGAACTGACGTTCAAAAATAAAACATTTGAAAACGGACCATTTTCCACATTTCTGAAGCATGACGTAATGGGGGGGTGTTATCTCTTTTGTCGAAAATCAGCCGTTTTTGCTCGAACATTAAATGCCTCCAAATGGTATTTATTTCACTTCCCGGGGTGAAGAAACCCTTTTTGAGAACTCAGAGTGAGTAAATTGGCCATTTTCATGCACTTTTAACCATTCCATAAATCTTGTGTTTTGGGCCCCTGGAAGCATGAAAATCACTTTAAACATGCAAATTTTAGCTCTAACACTGATGATCCACCTACAAATGTGAACTGACGTTCAAAAATAAAACATTTGAAAACGGACCATTTTCCACATTTCTGAAGCATGACGTAATGGGGGGGTGTTATCTCTTTTGTCGAAAATCAGCCGTTTTTGCTCGAACATTAAATGCCTCCAAATGGTATTTAATTAACTTCCCGGGGTGAAGAAACCCTTTTTGAGAACTCAGAGTGAGTAAATTGGCCATTTTCATGCACTTTTAACCATTCCATAAATCTTGTGTTTTGGGCCCCTGGAAGCATGAAAATCACTTTAAACATGCTAATTTTAGCTCTAACACTGATGATCCACCTACAAATGTGAACTGACGTTCAAAAATAAAACATTTGAAAACGGACCATTTTCCACATTTCTGAAGCATGACGTAATGGGGGGGTGTTATCTCTTTTGTCAAAAATCAGCCGTTTTTGCTCGAACATTAAATGCCTCCAAATGGTATTTAATTAACTTCCCGAGCCCCTGGAAGCAGGAAAATCACTTTAAACATGCTAATTTTAGCTCTAACACTGATGATCCACCTACAAATGTGAACTGACGTTCAAAAATAAAACATTTGAAAACGGACCATTTTCCACATTTCTGAAGCATGACGTAATGGGGGGTGTTATCTCTTTTGTCGAAAATCAGCCGTTTTTGCTCGAACATTAAATGCCTCCAAATGGTATTTAATTAACTTCCCGGGGTGAAGAAACCCTTTTTGAGAACTCAGAGTGAGTAAATTGGCCATTTTCATGCACTTTTAACCATTCCATAAATCTTGTGTTTTGGGCCCCTGGAAGCATGAAAATCACTTTAAACATGCTAATTTTAGCTCTAACACTGATGATCCACCTACAAATGTGAACTGACGTTCAAAAATAAAACATTTGAAAACGGACCATTTTCCACATTTCTGAAGCATGACGTAATGGGGGGGTGTTATCTCTTTTGTCGAAAATCAGCCGTTTTTGCTCGAACATTAAATGCCTCCAAATGGTATTTATTTCACTTCCCGGGGTGAAGAAACCCTTTTTGAGAACTCAGAGTGAGTAAATTGGCCATTTTCATGCACTTTTAACCATTCCATAAATCTTGTGTTTTGGGCCCCTGGAAGCATGAAAATCACTTTAAACATGCTAATTTTAGCTCTAACACTGATGATCCACCTACAAATGTGAACTGACGTTCAAAAATAAAACATTTGAAAACGGACCATTTTCCACATTTCTGAAGCATGACGTAATGGGGGGGTGTTATCTCTTTTGTCGAAAATCAGCCGTTTTTGCTCGAACATTAAATGCCTCCAAATGGTATTTAATTAACTTCCCGGGGTGAAGAAACCCTTTTTGAGAACTCAGAGTGAGTAAATTGGCCATTTTCATGCACTTTTAACCATTCCATAAATCTTGTGTTTTGGGCCCCTGGAAGCATGAAAATCACTTTAAACATGCTAATTTTAGCTCTAACACTGATGATCCACCTACAAATGTGAACTGACGTTCAAAAATAAAACATTTGAAAACGGACCATTTTCCACATTTCTGAAGCATGACGTAATGGGGGGGTGTTATCTCTTTTGTCGAAAATCAGCCGTTTTTGCTCGAACATTAAATGCCTCCAAATGGTATTTAATTAACTTCCCGAGCCCCTGGAAGCATGAAAATCACTTTAAACATGCTAATTTTAGCTCTAACACTGATGATCCACCTACAAATGTGAACTGACGTTCAAAAATAAAACATTTGAAAACGGACCATTTTCCACATTTCTGAAGCATGACGTAATGGGGGGGTGTTATCTCTTTTGTCGAAAATCAGCCGTTTTTGCTCGAACATTAAATGCCTCCAAATGGTATTTATTTCACTTCCCGGGGTGAAGAAACCCTTTTTGAGAACTCAGAGTGAGTAAATTGGCCATTTTCATGCACTTTTAACCATTCCATAAATCTTGTGTTTTGGGCCCCTGGAAGCATGAAAATCACTTTAAACATGCTAATTTTAGCTCTAACACTGATGATCCACCTACAAATGTGAACTGACGTTCAAAAATAAAACATTTGAAAACGGACCATTTTCCACATTTCTGAAGCATGACGTAATGGGGGGGTGTTATCTCTTTTGTCGAAAATCAGCCGTTTTTGCTCGAACATTAAATGCCTCCAAATGGTATTTAATTAACTTCCCGAGCCCCTGGAAGCATGAAAATCACTTTAAACATGCTAATTTTAGCTCTAACACTGATGATCCACCTACAAATGTGAACTGACGTTCAAAAATAAAACATTTGAAAACGGACCATTTTCCACATTTCTGAAGCATGACGTAATGGGGGGGTGTTATCTCTTTTGTCGAAAATCAGCCGTTTTTGCTCGAACATTAAATGCCTCCAAATGGTATTTAATTAACTTCCCGAGCCCCTGGAAGCATGAAAATCACTTTAAACATGCTAATTTTAGCTCTAACACTGATGATCCACCTACAAATGTGAACTGACGTTCAAAAATAAAACATTTGAAAACGGACCATTTTCCACATTTCTGAAGCATGACGTAATGGGGGGGTGTTATCTCTTTTGTCGAAAATCAGCCGTTTTTGCTCGAACATTAAATGCCTCCAAATGGTATTTAATTAACTTCCCGAGCCCCTGGAAGCATGAAAATCACTTTAAACATGCTAATTTTAGCTCTAACACTGATGATCCACCTACAAATGTCAACTGACGTTCAAAAATAAAACATTTGAAAACGGACCATTTTCCACATTTCTGAAGCATGACGTAATGGGGGGGTGTTATCTCTTTTGTCGAAAATCAGCCGTTTTTGCTCGAACATTAAATGCCTCCAAATGGTATTTATTTCACTTCCCGGGGTGAAGAAACCCTTTTTGAGAACTCAGAGTGAGTAAATTGGCCATTTTCATGCACTTTTAACCATTCCATAAATCTTGTGTTTTGGGCCCCTGGAAGCATGAAAATCACTTTAAACATGCTAATTTTAGCTCTAACACTGATGATCCACCTACAAATGTGAACTGACGTTCAAAAATAAAACATTTGAAAACGGACCATTTTCCACATTTCTGAAGCATGACGTAATGGGGGGGTGTTATCTCTTTTGTCGAAAATCAGCCGTTTTTGCTCGAACATTAAATGCCTCCAAATGGTATTTAATTAACTTCCCGAGCCCCTGGAAGCATGAAAATCACTTTAAACATGCTAATTTTAGCTCTAACACTGATGATCCACCTACAAATGTGAACTGACGTTCAAAAATAAAACATTTGAAAACGGACCATTTTCCACATTTCTGAAGCATGACGTAATGGGGGGGTGTTATCTCTTTTTTCGAAAATCAGCCGTTTTTGCTCGAACATTAAATGCCTCCAAATGGTATTTAATTAACTTCCCGGGGTGAAGAAACCCTTTTTGAGAACTCAGAGTGAGTAAATTGGCCATTTTCATGCACTTTTAACCATTCCATAAATCTTGTGTTTTGGGCCCCTGGAAGCATGAAAATCACTTTAAACATGCTAATTTTAGCTCTAACACTGATGATCCACCTACAAATGTGAACTGACGTTCAAAAATAAAACATTTGAAAACGGACCATTTTCCACATTTCTGAAGCATGACGTAATGGGGGGGTGTTATCTCTTTTGTCGAAAATCAGCCGTTTTTGCTCGAACATTAAATGCCTCCAAATGGTATTTATTTCACTTCCCGAGCCCCTGGAAGCATGAAAATCACTTTAAACATGCTAATTTTAGCTCTAACACTGATGATCCACCTACAAATGTGAACTGACGTTCAAAAATAAAACATTTGAAAACGGACCATTTTCCACATTTCTGAAGCATGACGTAATGGGGGGGTGTTATCTCTTTTGTCGAAAATCAGCCGTTTTTGCTCGAACATTAAATGCCTCCAAATGGTATTTAATTAACTTCCCGGGGTGAAGAAACCCTTTTTGAGAACTCAGAGTGAGTAAATTGGCCATTTTCATGCACTTTTAACCATTCCATAAATCTTGTGTTTTGGGCCCCTGGAAGCATGAAAATCACTTTAA
This sequence comes from Lissotriton vulgaris, assembly GCF_964263255.1. Lineage (NCBI taxonomy): Eukaryota > Metazoa > Chordata > Amphibia > Caudata > Salamandridae > Lissotriton > Lissotriton vulgaris. The sequence continues at coordinate 15,962 of NW_028246870.1, forward strand.
ACATGCTAATTTTAGCTCTAACACTGATGATCCACCTACAAATGTGAACTGACGTTCAAAAATAAAACATTTGAAAACGGACCATTTTCCACATTTCTGAAGCATGACGTAATGGGGGGGTGTTATCTCTTTTGTCGAAAATCAGCCGTTTTTGCTCGAACATTAAATGCCTCCAAATGGTATTTAATTAACTTCCCGAGCCCCTGGAAGCAGGAAAATCACTTTAAACATGCTAATTTTAGCTCTAACACTGATGATCCACCTACAAATGTGAACTGACGTTCAAAAATAAAACATTTGAAAACGGACCATTTTCCACATTTCTGAAGCATGACGTAATGGGGGGTGTTATCTCTTTTGTCGAAAATCAGCCGTTTTTGCTCGAACATTAAATGCCTCCAAATGGTATTTAATTAACTTCCCGGGGTGAAGAAACCCTTTTTGAGAACTCAGAGTGAGTAAATTGGCCATTTTCATGCACTTTTAACCATTCCATAAATCTTGTGTTTTGGGCCCCTGGAAGCATGAAAATCACTTTAAACATGCTAATTTTAGCTCTAACACTGATGATCCACCTACAAATGTGAACTGACGTTCAAAAATAAAACATTTGAAAACGGACCATTTTCCACATTTCTGAAGCATGACGTAATGGGGGGGTGTTATCTCTTTTGTCGAAAATCAGCCGTTTTTGCTCGAACATTAAATGCCTCCAAATGGTATTTATTTCACTTCCCGAGCCCCTGGAAGCATGAAAATCACTTTAAACATGCTAATTTTAGCTCTAACACTGATGATCCACCTACAAATGTCAACTGACGTTCAAAAATAAAACATTTGAAAACGGACCATTTTCCACATTTCTGAAGCATGACGTAATGGGGGGGTGTTATCTCTTTTGTCGAAAATCAGCCGTTTTTGCTCGAACATTAAATGCCTCCAAATGGTATTTATTTCACTTCCCGGGGTGAAGAAACCCTTTTTGAGAACTCAGAGTGAGTAAATTGGCCATTTTCATGCACTTTTAACCATTCCATAAATCTTGTGTTTTGGGCCCCTGGAAGCATGAAAATCACTTTAAACATGCTAATTTTAGCTCTAACACTGATGATCCACCTACAAATGTGAACTGACGTTCAAAAATAAAACATTTGAAAACGGACCATTTTCCACATTTCTGAAGCATGACGTAATGGGGGGGTGTTATCTCTTTTGTCGAAAATCAGCCGTTTTTGCTCGAACATTAAATGCCTCCAAATGGTATTTAATTAACTTCCCGAGCCCCTGGAAGCATGAAATCACTTTAAACATGCTAATTTTAGCTCTAACACTGATGATCCACCTACAAATGTGAACTGACGTTCAAAAATAAAACATTTGAAAACGGACCATTTTCCACATTTCTGAAGCATGACGTAATGGGGGGGTGTTATCTCTTTTTTTCGAAAATCAGCCGTTTTTGCTCGAACATTAAATGCCTCCAAATGGTATTTAATTAACTTCCCGGGGTGAAGAAACCCTTTTTGAGAACTCAGAGTGAGTAAATTGGCCATTTTCATGCACTTTTAACCATTCCATAAATCTTGTGTTTTGGGCCCCTGGAAGCATGAAAATCACTTTAAACATGCTAATTTTAGCTCTAACACTGATGATCCACCTACAAATGTGAACTGACGTTCAAAAATAAAACATTTGAAAACGGACCATTTTCCACATTTCTGAAGCATGACGTAATGGGGGGGTGTTATCTCTTTTGTCGAAAATCAGCCGTTTTTGCTCGAACATTAAATGCCTCCAAATGGTATTTATTTCACTTCCCGAGCCCCTGGAAGCATGAAAATCACTTTAAACATGCTAATTTTAGCTCTAACACTGATGATCCACCTACAAATGTGAACTGACGTTCAAAAATAAAACATTTGAAAACGGACCATTTTCCACATTTCTGAAGCATGACGTAATGGGGGGGTGTTATCTCTTTTGTCGAAAATCAGCCGTTTTTGCTCGAACATTAAATGCCTCCAAATGGTATTTAATTAACTTCCCGGGGTGAAGAAACCCTTTTTGAGAACTCAGAGTGAGTAAATTGGCCATTTTCATGCACTTTTAACCATTCCATAAATCTTGTGTTTTGGGCCCCTGGAAGCATGAAAATCACTTTAAACATGCTAATTTTAGCTCTAACACTGATGATCCACCTACAAATGTGAACTGACGTTCAAAAATAAAAACATTTGAAAACGGACCATTTTCCACATTTCTGAAGCATGACGTAATGGGGGGGTGTTATCTCTTTTGTCGAAAATCAGCCGTTTTTGCTCGAACATTAAATGCCTCCAAATGGTATTTAATTAACTTCCCGAGCCCCTGGAAGCAGGAAAATCACTTTAAACATGCTAATTTTAGCTCTAACACTGATGATCCACCTACAAATGTGAACTGACGTTCAAAAAATAAAACATTTGAAAACGGACCATTTTCCACATTTCTGAAGCATGACGTAATGGGGGGGTGTTATCTCTTTTGTCGAAAATCAGCCGTTTTTGCTCGAACATTAAATGCCTCCAAATGGTATTTAATTAACTTCCCGGGGTGAAGAAACCCTTTTTGAGAACTCAGAGTGAGTAAATTGGCCATTTTCATGCACTTTTAAACCATTCCATAAATCTTGTGTTTTGGGCCCCTGGAAGCATGATAATCACTTTAAACATGCTAATTTTAGCTCTAACACTGATGATCCACCTACAAATGTGAACTGACGTTCAAAAATAAAACATTTGAAAACGGACCATTTTCCACATTTCTGAAGCATGACGTAATGGGGGGGTGTTATCTCTTTTGTCGAAAATCAGCCGTTTTTGCTCGAACATTAAATGCCTCCAAATGGTATTTAATTAACTTCCCGGGGTGAAGAAACCCTTTTTGAGAACTCAGAGTGAGTAAATTGGCCATTTTCATGCACTTTTAACCATTCCATAAATCTTGTGTTTTGGGCCCCTGGAAGCATGAAAATCACTTTAAACATGCTAATTTTAGCTCTAACACTGATGATCCACCTACAAATGTGAACTGACGTTCAAAAATAAAACATTTGAAAACGGACCATTTTCCACATTTCTGAAGCATGACGTAATGGGGGGGTGTTATCTCTTTTGTCGAAAATCAGCCGTTTTGCTCGAACATTAAATGCCTCCAAATGGTATTTAATTAACTTCCCGAGCCCCTGGAAGCAGGAAAATCACTTTAAACATGCTAATTTTAGCTCTAACACTGATGATCCACCTACAAATGTGAACTGACGTTCAAAAATAAAACATTTGAAAACGGACCATTTTCCACATTTCTGAAGCATGACGTAATGGGGGGTGTTATCTCTTTTGTCGAAAATCAGCCGTTTTTGCTCGAACATTAAATGCCTCCAAATGGTATTTAATTAACTTCCCGGGGTGAAGAAACCCTTTTTGAGAACTCAGAGTGAGTAAATTGGCCATTTTCATGCACTTTTAACCATTCCATAAATCTTGTGTTTTGGGCCCCTGGAAGCATGAAAATCACTTTAAACATGCTAATTTTAGCTCTAACACTGATGATCCACCTACAAATGTGAACTGACGTTCAAAAATAAAACATTTGAAAACGGACCATTTTCCACATTTCTGAAGCATGACGTAATGGGGGGGTGTTATCTCTTTTGTCGAAAATCAGCCGTTTTTGCTCGAACATTAAATGCCTCCAAATGGTATTTATTTCACTTCCCGGGGTGAAGAAACCCTTTTTGAGAACTCAGAGTGAGTAAATTGGCCATTTTCATGCACTTTTAACCATTCCATAAATCTTGTGTTTTGGGCCCCTGGAAGCATGAAAATCACTTTAAACATGCTAATTTTAGCTCTAACACTGATGATCCACCTACAAATGTGAACTGACGTTCAAAAATAAAACATTTGAAAACGGACCATTTTCCACATTTCTGAAGCATGACGTAATGGGGGGGTGTTATCTCTTTTGTCGAAAATCAGCCGTTTTTGCTCGAACATTAAATGCCTCCAAATGGTATTTAATTAACTTCCCGGGGTGAAGAAACCCTTTTTGAGAACTCAGAGTGAGTAAATTGGCCATTTTCATGCACTTTTAACCATTCCATAAATCTTGTGTTTTGGGCCCCTGGAAGCATGAAAATCACTTTAAACATGCTAATTTTAGCTCTAACACTGATGATCCACCTAGAAATGTGAACTGACGTTCAAAAATAAAACATTTGAAAACGGACCATTTTCCACATTTCTGAAGCATGACGTAATGGGGGGGTGTTATCTCTTTTGTCGAAAATCAGCCGTTTTTGCTCGAACATTAAATGCCTCCAAATGGTATTTAATTAACTTCCCGAGCCCCTGGAAGCATGAAAATCACTTTAAACATGCTAATTTTAGCTCTAACACTGATGATCCACCTACAAATGTGAACTGACGTTCAAAAATAAAACATTTGAAAACGGACCATTTTCCACATTTCTGAAGCATGACGTAATGGGGGGGGTGTTATCTCTTTTGTCGAAAATCAGCCGTTTTTGCTCGAACATTAAATGCCTCCAAATGGTATTTATTTCACTTCCCGGGGTGAAGAAACCCTTTTTGAGAACTCAGAGTGAGTAAATTGGCCATTTTCATGCACTTTTAACCATTCCATAAATCTTGTGTTTTGGGCCCCTGGAAGCATGAAAATCACTTTAAACATGCTAATTTTAGCTCTAACACTGATGATCCACCTACAAATGTGAACTGACGTTCAAAAATAAAACATTTGAAAACGGACCATTTTCCACATTTCTGAAGCATGACGTAATGGGGGGGTGTTATCTCTTTTGTCGAAAATCAGCCGTTTTTGCTCGAACATTAAATGCCTCCAAATGGTATTTAATTAACTTCCCGAGCCCCTGGAAGCATGAAAATCACTTTAAACATGCTAATTTTAGCTCTAACACTGATGATCCACCTACAAATGTGAACTGACGTTCAAAAATAAAACATTTGAAAACGGACCATTTTCCACATTTCTGAAGCATGACGTAATGGGGGGGTGTTATCTCTTTTGTCGAAAATCAGCCGTTTTTGCTCGAACATTAAATGCCTCCAAATGGTATTTAATTAACTTCCCGAGCCCCTGGAAGCATGAAAATCACTTTAAACATGCTAATTTTAGCTCTAACACTGATGATCCACCTACAAATGTGAACTGACGTTCAAAAATAAAACATTTGAAAACGGACCATTTTCCACATTTCTGAAGCATGACGTAATGGGGGGGTGTTATCTCTTTTGTCGAAAATCAGCCGTTTTTGCTCGAACATTAAATGCCTCCAAATGGTATTTAATTAACTTCCCGAGCCCCTGGAAGCATGAAAATCACTTTAAACATGCTAATTTTAGCTCTAACACTGATGATCCACCTACAAATGTCAACTGACGTTCAAAAATAAAACATTTGAAAACGGACCATTTTCCACATTTCTGAAGCATGACGTAATGGGGGGGTGTTATCTCTTTTGTCGAAAATCAGCCGTTTTTGCTCGAACATTAAATGCCTCCAAATGGTATTTATTTCACTTCCCGGGGTGAAGAAACCCTTTTTGAGAACTCAGAGTGAGTAAATTGGCCATTTTCATGCACTTTTAACCATTCCATAAATCTTGTGTTTTGGGCCCCTGGAAGCATGAAAATCACTTTAAACATGCTAATTTTAGCTCTAACACTGATGATCCACCTACAAATGTGAACTGACGTTCAAAAATAAAACATTTGAAAACGGACCATTTTTCCACATTTCTGAAGCATGACGTAATGGGGGGGTGTTATCTCTTTTGTCGAAAATCAGCCGTTTTTGCTCGAACATTAAATGCCTCCAAATGGTATTTAATTAACTTCCCGAGCCCCTGGAAGCATGAAAATCACTTTAAACATGCTAATTTTAGCTCTAACACTGATGATCCACCTACAAATGTGAACTGACGTTCAAAAATAAAACATTTGAAAACAGACCATTTTCCACATTTCTGAAGCATGACGTAATGGGGGGGTGTTATCTCTTTTGTCGAAAATCAGCCATTTTTGCTCGAACATTAAATGCCTCCAAATGGTATTTAATTAACTTCCCGAGCCCCTGGAAGCATGAAAATCACTTTAAACATGCTAATTTTAGCTCTAACACGGATGATCCACCTACAAATGTGAACTGACGTTCAAAAATAAAACATTTGAAAACGGACCATTTTCCACATTTCTGAAGCATGACGTAATGGGGGGGTGTTATCTCTTTTGTCGAAAATCAGCCGTTTTTGCTCGAACATTAAATGCCTCCAAATGGTATTTAATTAACTTCCCGAGCCCCTGGAAGCATGAAAATCACTTTAAACATGCTAATTTTAGCTCTAACACTGATGATCCACCTACAAATGTGAACTGACGTT
>NW_028246871.1:0-22760 GCF_964263255.1 Lissotriton vulgaris
AATAAGATGTCCAATATTTTTCTATGAATACACAAAAGTGGGCTGCCCCTTGAATCAATTCCTATGTGTCTCCACGTGTATACCCGCCCCCTATCAAACCAAGGTTTTAGAGGGTGAGGACAGCTGATGATGAAGCATGACACCGGGCGGTGTGTGAGGCCAGTCCGTAACTTTTTATGAGATACCCCCACTGGTAGTGCATCTCTACAGAACTCTGGAGATACACATAGTAATTGATTCAAGGGGCAGCCCACTTTTTTTGTATTCAGGAGATAGTGGAGGCTGGCTTGCCCTTTAGCACCGCGCCTCTGGTTCCCACCCTCGGCAACATTACTGGGGTTAGTGTGTGCGGACGATATTTTCCTATACCATTATTTCATTCAATCGCCACACTGCCAAAAGCCATCTAGATGGCAGTTCTTAACTATTCAACATGCAAACTGCAGACAGCCCAAAAAAGGAACTTGTTCCAAGCAAGAAATTGAGACATGAGCAACATATGTTTAAACATCCTAAGATGAAATCAAAATGACAAGCTCTCCAGCGCTGCATGCAACAAACGACTAAATATCAATGAGGCTCTGGCATATTGTAAATCCAGTCCATGTGTTGAAACAAACATTGGATAAACCAAGAGTACTGTGAGGCCATACCAATTGCTGTAATTCAGCACCAGTTAGCATAACACAGCCAATTGGTTTAGATGATTTTGTTTGATAAACTGTGCAAAAAAGAGCTGGTCGAAAATAAATAATGTTCACAGCTTATAATGCACCCTTTGCTTACAGACACTATACATTGTTAATGTCAGACTTGTGGATTCTGTGGACGATTTTACAGTGCCTCAAGGAGCTGTGAACGCCCTCCCCATCCACATATATTTAAGGCAGTAGAAGAGAAGCTGCAGCATTTTCTTGGCGCAGTGAGACACTGGTGATTGTCTTTAGAGCGCCATCTAAAGTTTATTTATGATACAAAATGGCACCTTTTCATGGACAGTTAGCGATTAATGTCTGACACAAACGCTGTTTCTTAGTGATGACAGACGAGCTAAGCTTATCTCCAGCCATCCTCTCAATAGTGGCATAATGCAAAGTGAAATAGTCCCCTCTGCGGAATGCGACGAAGGACCCATTAGTCTCCCAAATCACACAGATATTCATTTGCCTTGGCTAAATGGGGTCGCTCTGAAAGACAGTCCTGCCCAATAACTAACTTTTTCGGGGAAGACTGGGCAACGATTGTGAAATATGCACCTTCTACCAAATTAATGTTGGTAGAAGGTGGGCTAGTGGTGATGGTGGTGGCTAGGTTTAGACCTTAAAAGTGCAGTGGCTGAAGGCCGCCAAAGTATGGCTGACACAGCATCAAGACTTAAGGCCACTACACTCACTAACAACAGAAATCTGACTCTCAGCCTTGACTCTCAGCCATCTTACCAAGTCAAAGTTCATTGCCAGTGCTATTAGCAGCACAAACTTCTGTGTTATGATTTTAGAAATCAGTATTAGAAAAATTGATACAAAGAAGACTCAGCTCTATCATTAACCCCACACAAATGTACCTAACATCTAGTTACCTTGATGTTATACTCAGTGTCAAGGTAAAAAGATCTGAAGTTAAAAAAAGTACATCTACCCTTAAGGTATTTATCCTGATGAAATAGAAGTATTTTTATTAGTAGTAAATTCTTTATTGCGTGATTAATAAAAATCATTGTAATCAAAACATCCTCATAATCACATATTATATAAAAACAAAAACTCCGTACTGCAATTATTATTAACAATTGTAACAATACATTCATAAATATGTCCTAAAATCAAACATGGACCAGATCATGAAATAAATAGTAATTCCATTGATAAAAATAAGTTTCTAAACAAAAAATTGATGATTACTATAACAAGATATTGCGAGTTATTACAATAATAAAGTGCATCAATTAAATGTGCACCAAGGTAGTCTCAGTAATTACATTGCCTAATTATTACCCTAATAGCATATACACTTCGTTCTACTAGGTTTCAAACTATGCAGAGGATCTCTTAAATTCAAGTGGTACAAATCATGCAATAAATTGTAATTCCCTTGTGGAAACAAAATGATTTCTTTTAAAATAACAAAAAAGTACTATAAAAAAATATTGCACATATTGTGTGTTAAAGTGCCAATGTGCCATAATTAGTTATTTCATAGTTCAAGGACAATAATAAAGTGCATCAATTAATCTGCCCCCAGATAATTTCAGTAAGTTTGTTGCTTAATTATTAGCCTTATTGTATATACACTTTGTTCTACTAGGTATCAAATTGTTCAAAGGATCTCTTAAATTCAAATGATACAAATGTAATACCTTTTCAAGCTGGCGATACCAAACATTTTTCAGCTTCATGTTGAAGATTTATCAGCTGGCATAACAGCGTAATCAACTCACCAAATAAGGACCTAATAAGTACCTGGCATGCTGATCTAACCCTAATCTTCAAAAATAGGGGTTTTAAAAAATACGCTGGATGGTATTCAATTTGAGAGACACACAAACTATATGAACTAATGATTCTTGTGGCCATCTGCATAGTCTGCAATTAATATCCATCCACTGCTCAATACATGGCTGCATACTGACTTTTGTCGGATTTATTCCCATTCGTAGATTTGAAAAGCTATTTTTCTTTTATCCTAAAAAATATGTCGTCAGATAGGGCTGAATACATAACGACTGGTATGAGTTAATCACATAGCATGAATGCTTTTTCCCTGCTAATCCAGTTTTATCAAACTTAGGGGATTCACGATTTTTTTCTTTTTAAGGTCAACTTATAATTGGGCATTATCAATTCCTGAAGTGCTACTTGCAAACCAATATCCCTTAGGCATGTTGAAATCTGACTTCTCCATTTAACAGTATAAGCAGACTTATTTATTTCAAACCTGAAATAGTTCCCTAAGGAGGCAGGGGCAGATAAAAACATAGAAAACATGCATTTCAAAAAAGCTCCTGCTGACACCAAGCTCTGCCTTTGGAGACCAAACTCTAGTCTTGTTCCTGCTTGCCCTACTGATCTAAGATCCCAACAGTTGATTTAAAAGCCTTGACCACCAGTACATCTAGAAGCTTTGCGTCTTTCCCCCTGGTAATGGGAGAGCCATGTAAAAGAGATGGCTCTAACTTGGCTTTCATAACTTTAAGGATATAATCATAAAATTGACAATTCCACAAATTTGTAAAACTTTGAAAAGGATAAATTAGAACCACTGTTTTTTGCACTTATGTCTTTCAATTGAAATTTATAAGAGACTCTGTTATCAAACAAATCCCCTAAATATCTGCATGTTTTAAAAACTTCAATTCGTCCAGCTCTGGCTCTCCTTATATTAGACTTCTGGTTAGTAGGTCCAATTTTCATGATTTTAATCTTTTTAATATTCAATTTGAGGCCATTTGTTTGTATATAGTCATCAAAAGCATTTGTAAGTAGTTGGAGACCAATAGGTGTGTGGCAAAGAAGAATAGTATCATCCGCATAGTGGAGGTGGCTAGTTTGCACTTCCCCCTGCCTTGGATCGTGAGCATTTACAGAGTCTAAATGCAGGATAAGATCAGATACAAATAGGTTAAAAAGGCAGGGGGCAAGAACACATCCTTGCTTTAAGCCATTATGTGTACTAATTTTCCTTGATAAAGAACTACCATCACCCAGCCTGACTCGGACCCAGGTATCTGTATAAAGAAGAGTAATAGCCCTCAACAGTTTCACTGGGATACCCCAGCCAAGGAATTTTTTCAATAACAGTTTCCGAGGCACTGAATCAAAAGCTGCCTTTAGATCAATTCAGGCTATAAACAAATGTTTTTTTTAAGACAGCCACCTCTGCAAATAGAGTTAATGCCAACAGGTTTGTAGTGGTAGATTGGCCCTTCCGAAAGCCAGTTTGGTTAAATGGAATGATGTTTTCCTGAGCAGCGCATTTTTCTAATTTGCTCAATAGACTTGAAGCAAAAACCTTATCATCAACATCCGTTAATGAGATTAAATGATAGTTAGTGGGATTGGCAACCAAACCGCTTTTATAAATAGGCTGCAATATACTTTTTTGCCATGATACTGGCACAATTCCAATGACAGTACTTCAGCAACCAATTTCTGTAGAATATCAGTAGAAGTAGTTGATATGCACTTCCTCGAGGTCAATATTTTTTAAATCAATATTGGGGCATGTAACCTTCATGGGAGAGATACAAAAGAAGGCAAATGATTTTAGAGCAGTGGTATTTAATCATGAGTTCAAGGCCCCCCTCAGCCGAAGACATGACTAGGTAGGAATTTAAATAATTTTAACTGATTAATAAAGTGTGTATATATACATTAAAAAGCAAAATCTAAAACTGAACATTTTTTAAATGCTCTGTAGATATGAAGGAATATGAAATTGGACGGTAAACATTAAAGGCCTCACATACAAGATGTTGGTGTAAGGACAGGAATGCGCAGTATCTATGATATACAGCACATTCCTGTCCTCTTCCCCGGTGCTGGTACAAAATTGGCTGCAATGCACCAGCACAGGCTCCCTTGCACCATGGTGCAAGAGTGTCTGAATTGTGGGAATGATTGTTTTTGTACAGAAAAGGAGGCTTTCCTTCACAAAAACAATTAATGGAGGCGATTTCCTCGGTCTATGTGTGGTGCTGAATGCAGCACACATAGAACGAGGAAAAAACTAGGTGAAATAATGATATTTCTTCTCATTGTGCCTCTCCTGCACATCGGATAGGGAGGCATAGGCTTTTGATTTCTTCCCGGGTTTACAGAACATTGTAAATCTGGAAAGTGTGAAATGCCATGGTTGCTAGGCGGGAACACCCACCTTAACACCCATGGCAAGCCTCCCCATTGCAAAGCGAGACAATGCAGAGACTTCCACTGCGTTGCCTTATATCATATCCTCTAGGCCAAACAAAGCCATCGAGAGTAGCTTTCAGTGGCCTTGTAGATATGACCCTGCACTGTGCACCGCTGGAACGTCAATAAATGGAACCTTCGGGCAGTGCATGGGGCTTTTAACCGCATGTGCGCTAGCAGGTTTTCCCGCTGTGCGCTGAAATTTGAAATTTGCGGCTTTTGTGACAAAGCCAGCTCGTCATGCGCGCAGCGCAGGTAACTCCCATGACGAGCTGGCTTTGTCATCCGCATCGAAAGGGTTAAATGAGGCCCTGAGTTGGTATTCTTAGCTTGATTTGGCAGGCAGAGCAACTCAAGTATAACAAACAGAATCTAGCATGGATGGTTAGGTTAGTAGCCTCAATTTAGGCATCTTCAGCAAAGCACCAACAAAAAAAAAGAGAATGCATTGTGGCAAAAAATACAACGTGCTATGCTGGAGTCTAGCATATCACTTTATCTTTTGGAATTGGAACCATATTTTTAAATGCATTTAGAAAAACAAAGCGGCCCACAGTGGATCCCTACAATCTGCAGCACCTGAATTGCTATCCCTTCGTTATTCTGACCTCATCTATACTCATGAGGATATATGTGCACAATGTATCACACCCACTGTCCCAATGTTATTCTTAGTGGAGCTTAACAATTTTAAACAAAAGCACAGGTGCACCACTTCTCAATAGACAGGGAAAGCAAATATACAATTTATTCTCAAACTTTCCTTTATTCCAGTATCAAAATGGTTTATAAAAACAAGGTCATACTTAGGTTTTGATAGTCCGAGATGACACTGCATTGGTCACATGGCACAGACAGGTCTTCTAATGAATTATATTTTGTGATGTTATCTGGTCCTAGTTTGACACTTAACTGCTAGTGGAGATTAGGAGAATGTCCACTTGTCTCTTCATATGTTAAATGGGTTTAGCTTAGTCTTAAATCTGGTTATTCTATTGATGAATGTTATGGGTGTCAGGGGTCGACTGCAACTCCATATTTTGGCTGTCTTTCTACTCAATACATATTGAAGGGCTGTTCCTCTTTAATTGAGTTATTCAACACAGGTATGGGGAGAGGGTCAACCGTATCTACAATTCTACCACCCGAACCCCCTAATTCACAATCATACACACATCGAGGGGTGGAGAGACTCAAAGAAACAACATTTAACACCACAAAACAGAGAAAATATAACTGTTTTGAAAATACTGCCCTCACTCACACACCGAAGTGTGTGACATGCTTCATCATCGGGTCTGCTTACAATATGCCCAGGCGTAGCCACACTCTGGACGGAGAATAAGGGAGGGGATAAACATAAAAGACCAAAGGACACAACACAAAACCAAACAACATATATGTATGAACAACACAAAAGTGATCAGTGAATGTCACCCTGTGACTAGAACTGGTGTACAACAAGTGCAGTTAATAGGGAAGTGCTTAAAACTGGTTTGAGGGTACCAAACAAAACTTTATTAATAGGTTCCACAACCAGGATTAGAAAGAGAAAAAAAAGGATGGGTAATGTTTCCAAGAGAAAATTAAAGTTCTCAAGTACCTCCAGTACCGCTAATGTCAACATGTTTCGACCGACTTACTGCACCAAAGAGGTCACTCCGGTCTTCTTCAGGACGTATGTCGCTACCAGTACTGCTATTGGTCAAACCGTAGTTCGCTCAAAGTACCAAATGACTGATCACACGAGATTCCTCATTGAATCACCACGTGTGGAGGGGATCCCAACAACACGGAAAACAAAAACGAGTTTATTCTAGATGTAAACTCGACATGGCGCCCTGCAGGAAGGTGTCCCAAAAACACAACTGTTCCGAGGGAGACCTCGCACAACTGCCTGCTTCCGATCGCCTCTTTAATTGAGCCAATGAAGCCCTTGCTACGTGATTGTTCAGAAGCCACTCCCCCCCTTCAGTTTATTTGGGTATGCAATGGTTACCACGCATTTTTTACAACGCGGTACCGTTAGCACGCTACTTTTACCGCGCAGGTCGTTACAACGAAATGCGCTGGGGGGCGCTCCAGGATAGTAAATACTTTAATTTACTATCCAACTCCTTTCCCTAGAGACCACGGGGACTGGAGTTGGAATAGTAAATTAAATAATTTACTATCCAGCGCCCCTCCACGCAAGTCATTGTTACGACTTGCGTGGTAAAAGTAGTGTGGTAACGGTACGCATTGTAAAAGCACGCATGGTACCGTCATACATCCATTTATTTGCAAAGCCCTTGATCACATCCCCCCATCTCAAAGGAAAACTTTGTGGCCCTTCTAGGAAAAGTTTGGTCCGGCTGCCCCACAGATTGTTGCTCTCCTCTCATTTTACGTGAAGCCTTCTTGAATTGCCCAGACCCGCCTCTTGTACTACTCAACAACTCCCTTAAACTTGGTATTGTCTCCAACTCCTTTAATAGTTCTGAAATTGTCCTGAAACTGAAGAAATCTAACTCTGATCCCCTGGTTCTCAGTAACTACCACCCTATTTCGCTGATGCTCTGCTTAGGTAAAATCTTGGAAGCTCATGTCACAAATTGTCTTAGTTCTTTCATCTAACACTCCCACTTTCTGGACCCACACCAGGCAGGTTTTCGACTGGCCTACTCAACTGAATCAGTTATCCTTGCGGTTATGGATGAGCCCAGAAAAGGGGCTGACAGAAATATCACCCAGGCCTTGGTATTGCTTGACCTATCAGCTGCGTTTGACACGCTCAATCATGGTTCCTGATCAACCGTGTCAGCAGCGCCGGGATCCAGGGCCTGGCACTGAACTGGATTTCCTCCTTCCTCAGCAACTGATTTCAAGCGGTCGGACTGGCTAAATTCTCATCCACAAAAATGAAACAGACTTGCGGGGTACCGCATGGGTCTTCCCTGTCACCCCTTCTTTTTAACCGATATCTATTACCCCTGATCCGATCACTGCATGAAAGAAGGGTTGAAACATTTAACTATGCGGACGACTTTCAGCTGGTGTTTGACATCAACTCCTCTACCTCCTCAGTGTCTAATTTTCAGTCCATCATGTGCTTCCTCAGTAAGTGGATGAATGTCAATCAATTGAAACCCAACCCAGATGAAACCAAGCTCATTCTGACTGGGGGCCCAGCTAACCCGTGGAACTCTAGTTTTTGGCCTCCTTTCCTGGGTAAGCTTCCACTTCCAGTTGGCTCGGTCAAATGTCTGGAGATTGTAATCAGCAGCGATCTGTCCATGAAAGATCAGATTGGTTTGGTGTTATTCGCCTGCTTTTCCATCTGTGCAGAATCCGTAAGATAAGCAGATTCCTGACCACTGAGTCCCTGACTCTGGTCGTTCTAGCCTTGGTAACCTTGCGACTCCTTATATCTTGGTATCCCAGCTTATAAATTACACCATCTGCAGTTGGCGCAGAACTACGCAGCCAGATTAATCGCCCATCAGCCCAGCAGACATCACATTAAACCTCTGCTGAAGAGCCTACATTGGTTCCAGTGGCTAAACGCAGTCCCTTCAAACTGGGCTGTACCATCTTTAAAGCCCTCGCTGGGAATGGTCCAGCCTTCATTTCTTGAATGATTAAATGTTGTACCCCTTCCAGAGATCTGCTCTCTTCCAACCTCAACCTACTGACCACTCTTCTGTTTGAACGCAAAAAGCATGGAGGGTTCAGATTTCGCGGTTCTGGTCCCGCAATTATGGAACTCGCATCCCTTTGGAAGTGAGAACAGTGACCCCCTATGCTCAGTTCAGGAATTAGCTTAAAACCTGGCTTTTTTCCCAAGCATATCAGTAAGGTGACAAGCCATTAAACGCTGCGCCCCTTCTGCCCTCATCACCATGAAACCGATTGGTGTACGTGCACTTAAGCAATTCCTTTAACATATAAGACACATAACCCCCTCCTTCTTGTCACGGTGAGAACAAAGGATTGGCATATATTGGTAAGAATTGCCAAAAGGGATACCTAGGAAACAGACATCCAGCACTTCATTTTGTAACATGGTTTCTCTTTCACAACTCCAAAAGGTACCCTCTAATGTCCCTACCACATGCCAACAAGAACAGTTTTTGGCAGTGCCTAATTTGAACCAGTGTTTTCCGCAGCACGACACTTAATAATCAACATCAGCATTATTCTTCGATAAGCACAGACTATATTTTGGTAGGCACTAGGAGATTAAGTGATTTGCCCTGAATCACAAGATGAACCGGGTTCGCCTGCTCCAAAGTCCGCAGCTCTGGCCATTAACCACATCTTCTTCACACTTCCTGGTAAATAGTTGGCTCTGTTTTACATGGCGTTACAAGAGAAATGGGCTGATGCAACCTGCCCGCTGACAAGAGCCCTATCTTTGGAGTCACAAAGCAGCCTAATCGAAATTAAGTTCGGTCGAAAATATGCATTGCGTTTTTGTTGGATAAAATGCAAATTAAAATCACAATTTCGTGCCACAAATCCCTCTCACAGTCTACCCCACAGAGAATCATCTATCTGCACATCTGGGTCTTGACTTCATTTAATCGTACATTTGTCTATTCTATCTAAAATAAGTTTATCAAGTACATAAACTAGCTGAAAAACCCTCCCCCATATTATTATATAATATATATCACTTTTTAACGATTTTTCTTACTTCCTGTATGCTAGGAGTGGCCAGATGTGAGCAGCGGTTCCTGTCCCTCTCAAGCTGCTGAATGCTCCTAACTGCAGCTGATCTCCAGTTAGGGAATCCCTAGCCAACATTAGGCAGACTGGCATTCTCTGGATGCCAACGTTAGGCTTGAATGTCAGTACCACATATTCCTGCTTCATATTTATTTTTCCAATATCCACACTTCCCCCTAGAAGTTGTTCATTTTCCCTGCTTCTTTACTAAAGATAATGGATATTATCTAGTTTTATTGCACAACTATATGGATTGGAACTTAATAGGGAGGGACACCCCTTGAGATCTTTAGAATGGTTTGAGGGGTTCAGTTGAGAAAAATAGTTTTTAATGTAGTCCGGGAAGAGAGATTGATCAGAGGAAAAGCGACGTGAAAGGGTAGCCATTTTCAGAGTCCTTCATTCCTCTTCAACTAATGTACATTGGGTATAGACTCCATGACAGTGTTGTGGTTTTAACATAGCATATGCTTTTGTAAAGCACACTTTCGCCCTTGGACATCTTGGTGCACAAGTAACAGATGCCATCTACTCAATGGTACTCACTTCATCCACCTCTGAAAGATGAAAGTCTGATTGGATCCTCCAGAAATCAAACCTGTGATCACAAGTTCAAATAAAGATTCCTGGAGTGGATGCATTAGTCAACTGAGCCAAAGACCAAGGTTTTGTTTTGTCTGTCTCACCAGTGCAACCTTTTTTTACGGTGAAGGAGTATGCTTTCTACCATCTGTTTTATCTCACAAGGGATTTTTTAGATAATTATTCTGAAGAATATAGGGGCATATTACCAAGGCGGGCTATATGTGATTATTGCCGCTTTAGCATCCGTTTTCGGCCGATAAGCGGTGATAATTTTATTGCCCTATTAGCAAGCTGTTGCTAACAGCAGTTAGCGACAGCTTGTAGGCGATAGCGAGGGGTTTGGGTCCCGCTTTGCATGTCAGCAATATTTATCGCTAATGACCTGCAAAGTGGGCGTACCCAACCTGTTAGAGACTGAAAGCAGTCGCTAACGTCGCTATCGCCTATTAGCAAGGCAGACGTAGCGAATATCTCTAAAAACTAACGCCTGCTCAGACCAGTTCCTAGCCATTATATCCAATGGGAGGTGGATATAATGGCTAAGACCCTGTTAGAGATAGTGCATGAATATCACTGTATTCCCAGTGATAGTCACAAATTTTGCCGCTATCGCCGGAAATATTATCCCTTTTGAGATAAACTTTGCTAATAGCACGTTATCTCAGCGATAATATCCGGCGATGCGTGGCAATAAAAAAATTGCCGCTGAGCCTTCTTAGTGATAAATATCGCTAGTTGTTGGTAACATGCCCCATAGTTCCCGTTGATATAGAGTATGAAGCGTATTGTGTTATGCAGTATTCCCTTCCATCAGTACATAAAAACGTGATTCTGATATTGTTTCTGTAGTTTGGCTACACCTTAACCGTGTTCCTTTTTTAAAGTGTTGTTTACTAATTAATGATCTGAAGTAATCTTATCTAGATGACCTTAATATTTTTATGACCGACCTCTTTCCTCCCAGCGACCAAAATATGGCCAAATCCCATATTTTAATACTACTTACTTTGCTGTGCCATGGGTAAATGAAGAAATATCCCATTCCGCTTTAATTTCCTGTTAGTTTTTCATTATGTTTTTGAAAAAGAGTCTAAATCAGTTGTGTTACTTCACTGGCACAAAAAAGTCACATTGTGCCGTATGTAGACAGATGGGTATTATTATAAAGAAATTAATTGCTCTGTTTTTGTGCAATGCTCTTTTTCAGTGGGATTTCGGCTTTTCAACTAATGTTCCAGCACATTAATCTGCTGTAGAAAGGTTTCTTTTTCTTCTCTCCTTTCTTTCTGTTCTACAGGTATATTTTGACTGTCACAGAGCATTTGAAAATGAATGTGCATTTCTTGTAGAATTATGGCGGCCATATTGTAAACAACATGCTATTTATTATAAGCGTACAAGGTGTGTCAAAGCAAGCCTCCTTAACCCATTATTGCCATTCATGCCTTCCAATGAAAGCCTCTTTCTTGAGTACTCAGATCTAAATTCAGTTATTCTCTTCCGTACCTTCATGGTAGTGTGTAATACGAGCCCAGGGATTTCTTTTTTAAACAAATGTTATTACATTTCCAAAATCAGGTTGTACAGACATAATTATCTTATCGGAGATTGTATCCGTACGTCCCCATTTACATGCTCATATATGAATCAGCGTCGTAATAAAAGTAAACCTCTATAACAGGGCTAAGCAGGGGGAGTCACGACTCTCCTACCTCTCACAGCATAGGAGCTATCTTTTAGTAGGCAGACAACCGCAAACATTTACCACCAGAGAACATTTCTCCTTCCCCTCATATCCCTCCCACCACCCTGGGCCACCCCTCGGCTCCTCCTGTCATTGTATGTGTAAGGTGTTATAATACTTCTGCGTCAAGAGCACTATGTTAAGCTGTGTGAGTCGGTGTGTCAGCCAGGATCTCAAAGAGGCCTCATCGCTAACCTCCAACTGCGCATACATCTTTGGGGTGATGTGGACTTGATCTCAGCATATCTTGGTAGTAATTAGGGGGTGCTCGGCCTCTCTCCCGGTTATAGGGTTCAGGGTGCTGCAACGCCTCCCAAATGTATCCCAAGCCCTAGCTGCATCCAAGAAGCCATGTCCCCTCCTGGCCTCTCAGAGCCTCACTGCCCCCTCGTATCCTTCCTGTATTCACTTTTCTTTTCTCCATACAACTTCTCAGGTGCCCCAGGAGTCTTCCAATTCCTGGTTATTTCGCCCTTCGCTAAAAGGAGTGCCAGGTCCAGAAACCTGCTTGTGATCTTAGTCTTGGCAGTGTGTGGGAGCCAGTGTAACAGACAGTAACCAGGAGTGCATTGAACCTCTCGTTCAGTGGCCTCACCTAAGACTCTTGTAATGGCCTCCCAATAATCCGCCAACCCCGGACATCCCCAGAACATGTGGAGAAACTCAGTTCCAAATTCTCCACAACAGGGGCATTTCGCATCCACTACAGCAGTGTCTATTAATCCTTCCTGTTGTGAGGCACACTCTATGTAACACATAAACATTGATAAGCTTAAATCTCACATTTCTAGATACCCTAGGCATATCCTTCTCTGTGACAGGAATCCCGAGGTCCTTCTTCAAGCATGCTCGCAGATTGTCTATGGTTCCCAGCATATCCCCTTGTAGCCTTTTATAGAGACAGGTGACAGCCTTGTAAGTTCCAGAGGAAGTGACCACATATTGGCACCCCCCTGCCCTAGGTGGCTCTGAGATGTGCTTGCAGACTGCCGCCATAATTGCACCATGCTGAAGGAAGTGATCCTGAGGTAAGTCATATTTCTTCTGAAATTCTTCAAATGGGAGCAGCAGTTTGGCCTTGAACAGGGTTCCTACTGTTGTTGCTCCAGCTGTCACCCAGACCGCTAGCCGCCACCAATTGCCCTCATATGGGAGTTCTGCCAGAAACTCCAGCGGGATGTTCAGAGAGTAGGGTGTCCACACTTTTGCCCTCTGCAAGTGCATCACCAGAAATTCCATAGTGTAGCCAGCTCTGGGACTGTGCAGGCGCAACAGCACCCAGGATATTTGTCAGAGATCCGGGACAAAAGAGCCCAGTTCCCTCCCAGGGGTGAGTATGCCCATCAGCCATTGCATCAGCCATTAAAGCTGCACTGCAAAGTAGCAGGTCTCAAAGTCAGGGAGGGCATAACCCCGCCTCTGCCTTTGGCCTCTGAAGGGTGGCCAATGCTACTCTCTGATGGCCTGACCCCCAGATGAAGCTCATGGTAGGCGTTGTAAGGTCATAGAAGAAACTCAGTGGAACCCACACTGTCAGGACCACAGAGTAATACAGCAGTCAGGGGAGGGCTGCCATTTTTAATAAGGCAACTCTACCCACCACGAAGATAGTGAACATGTTTCGGAAATGAGTTCTGGTTCACACCATGTGACCAACCTTGCCCATATTTTCCTCTGAGAGATCTGCAGGATCATGAAAAACCTGCACCCCCAGGTATGGTTGACAACTAGGCTCCTGATTCCCCTCTCCCAATCCCACCTGAAGGTCCCTATTTGCTCATTTGTGGAACAGAAAACATTTTTGCCAATTAACCTGCAACCTCCGATACCACCCCATAACCCTCCAGGAGCTCAAGTGCAGCTCCCAAGACCTCCCCAGCATCTAAGAGGAAGAGGGGGAGATCGACAGTGTAAAGCACAATATGGAGGAGCTGCTCACCCACTATTATACCCTGATACATGGTCCCGGCCCTGGCATAGCAGCCAGTGGCTGCATGGCTAGGGCAAAAAGTAAAATGTAAATGTAAATTGATACTTGTATAGCGCACTACTCACCCGCAAGGGTCTCAAGGCGCTTGTACGAATACCGCTGTGGAACCCATCCTGGCTTTCCCTGTGAGGCGTCCACTCCTGGGCACCCCCAAGGTGGAGGCCAGGCATCCTTAGCGTTGTGGGGGCCGTTGTGGAGATTAAGCAAGCTATTGCCCAGAGTTGCAGAGTGGGACTCCATGATTGGAATAGGCACCGAGGCGAGAATTATCAGGTCCATGGAATTTTGAGCCCAAGACCCGCCGAGGCGGGGAATTGAACCCTGGTCCCGTGCTAAACCTCTGCATCAGGGTCTGCCGCTCCAACAATTGAGCCACACTTCTCCGTAAAAGCGACAGGGTCAGCCCAGTCTGTTGCTGTGTCCCATCTGGTAACTCCCTGAGGTAACGCGGCCTGTTTGCAGACTAGCCAATGGATCCGTGTATAATAGATGGGTCCCAGTCACAAACCTCGGGCCAGGGCCAAAGCGCAGCATTACTCCTATGGAGGAAGGCCTATTATAGGCTATCAAATGCCTTCTCTATGTTGCTGCGAAAATTGTAGCCTTCTCTTTGTCGTATGTGTATGCCTCCAACAGTCCAAGAAGCCTCCTGATGTTAAGAGGTGTATTGCAGCCTGTGATAAACCCTGCTTGATCTCTGTGCATTAGTGCTGGAATGTGATGTAATAGGCGGGTGGCTAAGATCCTACACAGGATCTTATAATCAATATTTAGCATCGACAAAGGCTTGTAAGCCCTGTTGTCATTAGCTGGTGCCCAAATCTTCAGTAGAGGCATAATCAGGGTCTCACGCGTAGTTGAGGGGAGTATTCTTGTGTCTCCCGCTGCCCTATATAACTCCACTAATCGAGGGTCTAAATCTTCTGCATATGTGGAGTAGAACTCCACTGGCAGTCCGTCTGTGCCAGGAGCTTTATTCCGAGCCATAGATTTTATGGCTGCCCTAATCTCATAAAGTGTAGCGTTACAGTCTGTAGTACCACTGGCGCCAGAAAGGTCTCAGTGTTGGCAATTAAATCAATCACACTACTAAAAGGCTAAAGAAATAGTAGTGAAACTCAAGATTGATGTCACCCGGGCTGTATAAGCTGTAGCCATGGCCCACATTGAGCTCTACTATCACTGAACCTCGCTTCGCCAGGTTAGCAAGCCATGCTAATAGCATGTCCTTCTGGTCCCTTTCAGCATGCGCCAGTTTCATATAGTTTTACAAATGGAAACACCATAGTCGTTCTACATGACTTTCTATAATGTCTGCAAGAGTACTGCCTGCACATCAGGGTGCCCGGGTTTGCGTCACTCAATTTCTCTCAATGCCTCCACTGCTGCAACCACTTCTGCCAGTAAGGTCCTCCAGACTCCCACCGACTCTGAACTTAACCTATCCCTAAACACTGCCTTAAACTCATCCTACTACATCTGGAGGGTCGAGGCAGAGCCAGCATTGTTGGCAAACTATTGTCTAATGGTTGTCCTGATAGTGTCTTGGAAAACAAGATCTTCCAATGCCTACTGTTTCAGCCTCCACAAAAAAATACAGGGTTGGTTCCCAACCCAAACCAAGCAGCGGGGGAATATGATCAGAGAGTCCTGGAGAGGTATTCTGTGGTTCTGACCATCTTGTGAACAGTAGACATGCATAAGAATGCATCCAGACATATATGGAGATCATGCAAATGGGAGTAGACCCGTTCCCCTGGGTGATGCAATCTCCAAGAATAAATGAGGCCCCATTGTGTTTGCCGGTACCAGGCCACAAATGCCCGGGCCACCCTGATGTTTGGGCAGTTGCGCGACAGAGGATGGGAGAGACCAAGTGCCGGGCCCACCAGAAAAGGGGCCACAAATCTTGAAGGCTTAGCCAAAAATACAGTGTGATCTATACTGGAGCCGTAAATACTGTCTATCATAATATCCTGACCATCCAACCTTCCGGTGACTAGTACATAGTGGTTCACCGGGTCTATAAGATGTCCAGTGAGTTGAAAGGTGTCCCCGGGTGTAACGCACACTAATACTCCCCTTGGAAAAGCAGATTAATCAGTATAATAGGGCTGCCCCTCGACGTACGTTATAGTGCTGCCCTCTTCTTATCAGGATGGCGTTTCCTGAAGTAGTGCTATCTGCACCCCTCGCCTATTAAGATATGAGAATATCTTAGCCTTGTAGCCTTTGTGTGTATTCCCTCAACATTCCATGATAAAACTTTATATGTCACAGTGGACGGACGCCATGGAGTATTGGGAAAATTCCCCAGATGAACCCATCAGACTTGTGTCCCAGCTTTGACAGCTCTTCAAATTTGCACACATACAGAAGTTCTTACTCAAGGCACGTACTAAACCCCCATCCCACAACAAACAAACAGCAAACACCACAACTCCCACTCTCCTATACAAGCAGGGCTATCCCCCTATCCAAACATTCAGTCAACATGCATACATTTGTGAGTGCACCCACAACAAGCTGAGCAGTATCAAAGCAGAGACCGCTCTGAGGACCCAAACCAGGTCTACACATTTGACTAGTTGAAGTAAGCAATACATGGTTCCCAGGGTCCCTGATATCTGTTGTCATAGTAACTTGTAGAACATATACTAAAAGCCCCCCACCAACAGTTAGATCATGCAGCTCACCACCAACATCATATGAGTTCATCTGCCGTGCCAAATGCGACCCTTGGCAGTTCAGTGTATGAGTACTCTGCTTAACTAGTATCTCTAGTGCCTTCAGAGTCCTGGGCACCTTCATCAGTGATGGTGTCAGGCTCAACCCCACGCTTATTGCAGCTAACACTTTGACTGCTTGCTGCTGCTGCCTTTGTACATTGGCACCGGAAGGAACTCAGCCACCTCCCTTTTTAATCTTCTGTTGCCTAGGGGTGTGCTGTGGTAACCTCCGATTGAAGCCAGTGTTCTTTATGTATCGATCTAATCCCACATGTCTTGAAGGGTTCTGAAGAACTGCAACCCACTCTGGAGTGACCATGCTTAGGCGGGCTGGAAACAACATGACTCAGGGAAGGGTCATCTGGCGAAGCCAGTGCTTGGCATCCAAAAACTTAGAACATTGTTTTTTCACTTCCTTGGTAAAGTCTGAAAAGATCATGACTTTGCTGTTAGCTACTTGAATGTCCCCCCAGTGCCTGGCTTCGGTTAGAACATGGTCGCTGTCCCTGTAGTAGAAGAGCATGGCCACCTCTTGGCATGGCAGCCCCTACAGCAGAGGCAGCCAATCTGGAACCCTGTGCACCCTTTTCAGGGCGTAAAATGGGGAGAGGCCCTCTGGTGCTACTTCATTGCATAACCATCATTTCAAATAGGCCAACATATTTTTCCTCTCAGTGCGCTCTGGAAAGCCTATTGCACGTATGTTGTTCCTCCTCGATCTATTTTCACTATCCCCAGCCCTGATCTCTAGAGTTCAGACTTTATCCTCCATGGTAACCAGTCAGCCTCTTAACACAGAGATTACCAGAGGAATATCTGCCAGAGGCCTCTCAGTAGATGTGACACATACAGCGAGCCGCCGATGATCATCCTTCAAAATGCTTAGGTCCACCCCCTGGGTATCAATCTTTGTTTCCAGTGCCTCTCTAGAAGCAGTGATGGCGTACGTAATATCTCAGAGTATAAACCCCTCATCGGTCCCCTCCTGCGACAACGGGAGCGCTTCTGCATCCCCACCAGCAGAGCCTGCAATTATTGTTGATCTTCCTGGCTCCGGGTCTCGCCACTATGCCACTTTGCCCATGGTGGCCAATCAGCAAGCAAAGGTCCCCAAGCTCCTGAGGCTAGCCTCGTCTGTGGTCCACATTCCACTGGAGAGCAGTGTTTAACCACTGTGTCGCCTGTGCACCACAACAATTAGGGGGTGTCAGGCCAGGTCAGCCCCCTGTGCTGACTCCATCATCTACTCTGTTCCTTCAGCGGTTTTCACTCTTGTCCTTCTCTCATCTGCCCAGAACTTGCAGCAGGGATATGCTTCGAAATAGAAGGATTTGATTGTCCACAAACAGGAAGAGAACTTGGAAAGCATGATCCCCAGGTCTGTCCACGGTATGCTGATACTCAGCTTGGGGTGTGTTATTGTGGGTCCCTAGTAACAGCGCTATCGCCTTGTGTGTGGTCAGACGTTCAAAGCACCAGGGAGGGGGCTGAGCTGCCAAGTCAAGAGCTCTGGGATATTGCAGTGATAGAAGAGAACCCCCTTCTTAGCATAGGACAAAGTAGATTTAAAAGAGCGCCAGTGTTCACCATTGGGGGCAGCAAGGTGACCCATCTCCACTGGCACCATGCAAGTGTTTGTCCCTATCCGCAGAGTCACCATTCACTTGGGTTCCAGAGGCCAAGGAAGGCCCCACTAGCACAGTAGGAGCTCCTCTAGCACTCTCTGCTCGGAGGGAGCCACCCTATCTCCCAGGGCCCCAAGATTTTTTCCCCTTGCGGGACCCAAGAGGTGTAAGATCCAGAGCAGTCAATGACCAGCAGTGTCCGCCACCCCTGCTCGGCACCACTCTCTGTGCCCCAGATGTAGCTTTAGCTCAGCAGGGCATGCCAGTCTCCCCTTCAATATACCCAGGGGGTCCAAGGTCACTCAGCAGGTGTCTCCTCACCGCTGTGCCCCCACAGGCATCCTCTCAGCACCCCAGTAGCTCTCGCAAGCTTCACTGGGCCTGACTTCATACAGAACCTCAAACGCACCAAAAGCAGAGCACGGCTCACCACAGGTCCAATGGGTGGACGCGCTCCTCTAATTATGACCGAGGGCCAAGTGCCTTGATCCCCAGCAGGCCCTTGATCCATCTGCAGGGCCACAGTGTAGTGAGAGAAACCTCCAGAGCCAGCCAAGTCCTATGTGCCCTGCATCAGGGCCCCGTCAGGCCCTTACCAGCCCCCAACAGATCTTGGGTGCTGCTGCTCACTTGTCTCATGTGCCCCAGTCAGGCCGTAGAGTCTCTCAGGGGCTCAATTGTTGAGGCCCCCAGTCGGCCATAGTTCTCCGCCACCTACACTGCTTTTATTGAGCGCCCCTCACCAGGCCGCACCAATAGCATTCAGTCCCGTCATTGAGAACAGGCTCAGCATCACAACCACTCTCTAGTTGTGCCCTTGCACTCAACCTGGTCCCAGGCATTGGCAGCATTCCGTCAGCCCCTCTGAGCTCCTTGCATCCAGGGCCGCCTGGGTTCCCTTTAAATAGGCACACTCTTGCTGTGTCTGCTCATTGAGCTGCCGTCAGGACTGCATCAGTTCTCAGAGCTGGTGCTCAGCGCCACCTCTAGTGCTTCGTGGCTGCCATCTTGTGAACCCCGCCATGTTGGATGTGGTGTCCAGCTACGCCCCATGAGGCCAGGTACTTCTATTTCGTTTTGAGCACGGGAGGCTTATTTGTTCAGGATGATGGAAATGTATGGCTGAAAGGCGTTTTTTTTTGTTTGTTTGGGGGGTAGGCCACATTGTATAAGGCTCACTCATGGCTCCTTTAGCCTTATGCATTTGTTCAAAGCAGGGGCAGTTGATTTCAGTAGGTGCTCATGCAACATATCATTGATGGATGGCTAAATGGTGACTAGCAGAGTTTTTAGCCTCAGGGTTCTGAGTGACATTGAGAACTCGAGTTTTTTTTGTTTTTGATATAGATTAGTACTCCTCAGTGAATAGCATCAACTTTGTTGACACTTACCATCTATAATCCTAGATATTAATACAGACAGCACCCAACGAGGTTCATTTCAGGTGCATAGGGTTGCTCTGTTCTGTGTCTTTCCAGTCAAGAGTACAACTAGATGCGTCCAGCAAGAAGTTATCAGCGCACTGTTGAAGCCAAGCATTATGATTTCCAGGTTGAATTAAATCACCAGATGAGAGACATTGTGCAATATTCTAGTGATATAATAGCGCTCGATTTTGGAAAAGGGGGTGGTGATGGACAGAGTTTCTGAATGATGCAGAATACTCCTACCCAGTCAAGAGATCAGGGCTTGATCCATCACCGTTTTTTAGCTCACTGCACCATCCCAGCTCAGAACCTGGCTACATGCAAATTAGTCTGTTCCTGTCCCAGTGCATGATGGGAACAGGGCAAACCAAACTACCAAGCCAATTCTTATACTGGGAAGGAAACAAGCTTCCGGGGACCGGTTTCTGGCATTTCAGCCGTCTTCGGTCCGGCTTGCTTGAATCCTGATGGTGCAATGAGCAAGGGACTCACGTCTGAGTATACCCTCCCACACTTAGTGTGGACAAAATCGATTTTGGAAAAGGGGGTGGTGATGGACAGAGTTTATGAATGATGCACAATACTCCTACCCAGTCAAGAGATCAGGGCTTGATCCATCACCGTTTTTTAGCTCACTGCACCATCCCAGCTCAGAACCTGGCTACATGCAAATTAGTATGTTCCTGTCCCAGTGCATGATGGGAACAGGGCAAACCAAACTACCAAGCCAATTCTTATACTGGAAAGGAAACAAGCTTCCGGGGACCGGTTTCTGGCATTTCAGCCGTCGTCGGCCCGGCTTGCCTGAATCCTGATGGTGCAATGAGCAAGGGACTCACGTCTGAGTATTCCCTCCCACATTTAGTGTGGACAAAATCGATCTCTTGACTGGGTAAGAGTATTCTGCATCATTCAGAAACTCTGTCCATCACCACCCCTTTTTCCAAAATCGATTTTGTCCACATCGCACCATCAGGATTCAAGCAAGCTGGGCCGACGACGGCTGAAATGCCAGAAACTGGTCCCCGGAAGCTTGTTTCCTTCCCAGTATAAGAATTGGCTTGGTAGTTTGGTTTGCCCTGTTCCCATCATGCACTGGGACAGGAACAAACTAATTTGCATGTAGCCAGGTTCTGAGCTGGGATGGTGCAGTGAGCTAAAAAACGGTGATGGATCCAACCCTGATCTCTTGACTGGGTAAGAGTATTCTGCATCATTCAGAAACTCTGTCTATCACCACCCCCTTTTCCAAAATCGATTTTGTCCACACTAAGTGTTGGAGGGTA
The DNA here is from genome assembly GCF_964263255.1 of Lissotriton vulgaris. Classification (NCBI taxonomy): domain Eukaryota; kingdom Metazoa; phylum Chordata; class Amphibia; order Caudata; family Salamandridae; genus Lissotriton; species Lissotriton vulgaris. The sequence goes on from NW_028246871.1 coordinate 21,004, forward strand.
TACTCAGACGTGAGTCCCTTGCTCATTGCACCATCAGGATTCAAGCAAGCCGGGCCGACGACGGCTGACATGCCAGAAACCGGTCCCCGGAAGCTTGTTTCCTTCCCAGTATAAGAATTGGCTTGGTAGTTTGGTTTGCCCTGTTCCCATCATGCACTGTGACAGGAACAAACTAATTTGCATGTAGCCAGGTTCTGAGCTGGGATGGTGCAGTGAGCTAAAAAACGGTGATGGATCCAACCCTGATCTCTTGACTGGGTAAGATTATTTTGCCTCATTCAGAAACTCTGTCCATCACCACCCCCTTTTCCAAAATCGATTTTGTCCGCACTAAGTGTGGGAGGGTATACTCAGACGTGAGTCCCTCGCTCATTGCACCATCAGGATTCAAGCAAGCCGGGCCGACGACGGCTGAAATGCCAGAAACCGGTCCCCGGAAGCTTGTTTCCTTCCCAGTATAAGAATTGGCTTGGTAGTTTGGTTTGCCCTGTTCCCATCATGCACTGGGACAGGAACAAACTAATTTGCATGTAGCCAGGTTCTGAGCTAGGATGGTGCAGTGAGCTATAAAACGGTGATGGATCCAACCCTGATCTCTTGACTGGGTAAGAGTATTCTGCATCATTCAGAAACTCTGTCCATCACCACCCCCTTTTCTAAAATCGATTTTGTCCACACTAAGTGTGGGAGGGTATACTCACACGTGAGTCCCTTGCTCATTGCACCATCAGGATTCAAGCAAGCCGGGCCGACGACGGCTGAAATGCCAGAAACCGGTCCCCGGAAGCTTGTTTCCTTCCCAGTATAAGAATTGGCTTGGTAGTTTGGTTTGCCCTGTTCCCATCATGCAATGGGACAGGAAAAAACTAATTTGCATGTAGCCAGGTTCTGAGCTGGGATGGTGCAGTGAGCCAAAAAACGGTGATGGATCCAACCCTGATCTCTTGACTGGGTAAGAGTATTCTGCATCATTCAGAAACTCTGTCCATCACCGCCCCCTTTTCCAAAATCAATATAATAGCGCTCACCACCACATTCACAGGCTAGTAACAGATGGGAAAAGGGAAATAGATAAAAACCTCTCTCTGAAATCCAAAGGGATGCCTTCACACCTTTGCTCAGACAGGCTGTATTTATTAACAAATGTATAGCTTCAAGTCCATCCAGGGAATCAACTGGGACAGAGTCAGAGCCAGCCTTCTATTAGTTGTTAGTTCAGTCAGAATCTAAATGAGGGAATCGGTCAGAAGCTTCTGATACATGCTTAAGCAAAGAAAGCATTATAAAAGCACCACCCATAGCTGTTCCTGAGCATTCATGGGACTGGTGCAGGGGGAACACTAATACAAAAATTGAAACCAGTCCCATCCCCATGTCATCAATCTGAGCCTGAGGCCATCCATCTCATGCCAAAGCTCTTTATCTTTCCTTTCCATCTTAATCCCAATGTCTGGTTCTTCATCTCAAATCTCATCCCCAAAGCTCTAAATTACAGTCCACACTCTTCATCTCAGGCCCAGGACCAACCCTTCCACCTTATTTCCATACCCTCCATTTGAACCTTTATCACAGCCTCAGACCCTCGACCCTAATGTCTAACACCCAAGCTACAAGCCCTTGTTCTCATTCTCAGGGGTCATCGTCAGTCACAGATTTACTTGTCTTGATATGTGGCAGTTTGGATGGGCCAATAGATTGTTAGCTTGGGGATCTCTACTATGATCTAATGAGATATTATTCATTTTTCATCCCGAGGA
>NW_028246872.1:0-24522 GCF_964263255.1 Lissotriton vulgaris
TGCAGAGTCAGCCCTCTGCCTTCCCTGCATATCGGGCTGGATTCAACGGCTGCAGGACCTGCCAGGGGACTCGGGCCGAGATCACATCGGACATGCGGGGTCGGCCTCCTCTTGCTGCGGGCAGAGCATAACTTGACCGCTTGCACCGGAGGCGCCCCCGTGAGTTGTTCCCGTGACTTGTTCCCGCCTGTGCTGGTCTCTCCTCGCCCCCGCAGAGGCCCGGGAGAGAAGCGTGAGCTGCGTCTCAAATGGGGGACACTTTTTCTTTACTCTTTTGATCACTTTCGCCCGTGTCCCGATGCGCTTGCCTGATCGGGTGAAGAGAGGACTTTGGCGGCCTAGAATGTGGCGTTCCGCCTCTGGTGAGCCCGAGGAGTCTCCTAATGGTTCCAGGTTTGTGCTGCTCCCAAGCTGAGAGAGGGGGAGTGGAAAAGAAAAGGTGATCCCTTTTAGTTCTCTTCCAGCCACCGGTGATTGCTGCCTTTGGACCCCTGTGGCGATCTGCAACACAGTCCTCAAAGTGGGTTTTTAATAGCTGAGTTCCAGGACTATGGCACTTGGTGGGGAATGACTATGGATATCCGTCTCGGACGCCTGACCTGACTGTATTTTCAAGTCCCTTGGGGGGATAGAGAGTTTACCTGACCTCCATTCTGCCAATGGTTTCTTTTGCACAATCTCTTAGAGTATCTTGGGATTTCTCTAGCGTCCATTTTGTCCCCGGCATCTTTCCTTGCACGATCTCCTTCCCTACCTCTTCACTGGTTTTTGCTCACCAGTTCATGAACACTAAAATAGGACTATACTGGCACCTTCATCCCGAGTTATCATTCCTCGACAGTTCCTCCCTATTCGAACTCTCTTCCTAGACAGCATTTTTTACATATGGATGTTTTGTGTTGGTTTCTGTACATTCTCTTACTCTATTATTTATTTTTACTTAATTAATCTTATCCCACCCAACTCATTTGTTGATATTTGTTATTGCTGATCTTCATATTTATATTTCCTAAATGTTTTTCTTCTTGTTTGATTAATCTATATTTTTATTTTTATTCTTATTTTTATTTATTTTATTTTATATTTAAGAGTTGTTGCCTATCGTTTATAATATGTCTTTAAGTCATTGATTATCATATGTCTTTATTTATTTATTTATGAAGTTTGCTTCCCTTTATCGTTGTGACCTCACTTAGATGTTCTTTTTTAAAACTATTCCTATGCATACAACAGCTTGCCCAATTTTCCTTCCATATTTTCTTCCACTAGCTACCAGCACTTTCCATCCCCCATCCTCACTGCATCTCTCTCCACTATTCTATCACTACAATCGACGTTTGACTCCCCTACCTACCCATTCCTTTGCCAGCTTCTTTATGTTGTGATTTACACGCAGTCCTAGCCTCCGCTACCCCCACTTTTTCTTTACTCTCATTCTTTACTCTTACTCTCCACTGTTCTGTCACTACAATTGACGTTTGACTCCCCTACCTACCCACTTCTTTGTCAGCCTCTTTATGTTTTGTTTTATACGCAGCCCCAGCCTCCGCTACCCCCACTTTTTCTTCTACCTACATACTCCTACCTTCCTATGCCCCTTCTCAGCTTATCCCTCTGCCCTACTCTGTTAGCTCTCTCTCTGTAACGTAGACCCTTCCTCTCACTCCTCTCTTGACCTCCTCCACCTGGCGTCCCACGCTAAGTTCCACTCCCACTCACCTTCCCTCTCTACAGGGCCTCAATAATTTCAATTCATCATGCCTCCTCGCACCGTTCTCTTCATAGCTCATGATCCTTCCCTCACTAGACATGGTCCTAACTCCTGGACTATCCTCTACCCTCATTCCCTCTCCAAAAACTCCAAGAAAAAATTTAAGCACAAACTTTTAAAACATCACCAAGAAACCTTGTTCTTGAACAACTACTGCAGCCTCACCTCCATTATCAAAACAAACTACATCTTCTACACCAAACGCCCCTCTAAATGGAAAAGTATCTTCCTCGTACACCTCCCCATAACAAATTCTTGCAAAATCCCGTACCAACTGAAACTTTCGACTACCCCCTCCCCTTCCTTCCCAGGTGATATTGACATTTCCATATTCAAATCTGGCAATATCCTCATTCAAGCTTCTGACAACCACCTCACCATCTTTGATCAACATTTCAGTTCCTTATCTCTCTTTCTCACTAACCCTCCCTCATTCCCCTCATCCCCCCTACTCAAGAAACCCCTTCGCTCTCTCCCCCCAAGCTCCAACCCTCTCCCCCTGACTCTGCTACCTCCTTTGAATTCCCACTAACACTAGCCTCTAACCCCTCTCCTTCACCTGTGCTCCTCCCTACACCAACCATCCCAGCGAGACTCTCAAACCCACAAACATCCCCCCACAATTTCTTCCCCCACTCTCAACTCCAACACTGCTCAGCTCACTTTGATCTGCCCCATTCCCTTCTTCCCGTTCCCTCCATTTTTGATTGCCTCTCCAAACCTTGACCCATCTCCCTTGGTGTCCCCCAGGAAATCAGATCCCAGACCTGAGGCGGAAGCCGGGCTCTGGAGGTACGCGATATTTTTAAAACTTTGACAAATTGTTTTTACTGTGTTGACTGAATAACCTGTATTAAGCTGACCATTATTGGCATCCTACCTTCTTGCCACGCAGCCGATTGAGCGCTGCTACGGCAATTGTTTGTATCACATCCAGCGGCCGCCATCGCAGGCGTGCTCGCTAGCCACGCCCCCTTGAGGCCACGCCCCCTGCCCTTTATAAGCGCCGCTTTGAAGCACACCCACAGAAATTAGATCCCAGACCTGAGGCGGAAGCCGGGCTCTGGAGGTACGCGATATTTTTAAAACTTTGACAAATTGTTTTTACTGTGTTGACTGAATAACCTGTATTAAGCTGACCATTATTGGCATCCTACCTTCTTGCCACGCAGCCGATTGAGCGCTGCTACGGCAATTGTTTGTATCACATCCAGCGGCCGCCATCGCAGGCGTGCTCGCTAGCCACGCCCCCTTGAGGCCACGCCCCTTCCTTCTTCTTCATTATGTGCCAGGGCAGGAAGCGCAGCGGACGAGCGCAGCGGGAGCGCCTAAGGCAAGCCCGTCTGCGCCCGTCATCGCCAAGTCATCGCCTCTCGCCAGTCCCCCTGGCCTAACTCCGTCACAACCCCTCTCCTATGATAGCGAGCTACTACATAGCCTGAACCCCGGACGGTCTTGCGCTAAAACTACAGGTAAGCCCGGTCTCACATGCCTACAATGTCAAAACTGCAGCTTTACTACTGCTACACCCCACCTCATTCGACAGCTCCAGGCATCGGAGAAAACCACCTCCATTACGATCTTTCACCTCAACGTAAGATCGCTAGCTAGACACCACCTTGAGGTCAATACCCTTATCCTGGACGAAAATCCAGACATCCTCTTCCTCTGTGAAACTTGGTTACGGGATGGCACTTCCACCATTCCCAACCTTACGCTGCCAGATGACTATCTCATGTCGACAATTAACAGAGATGGAAGAGGAGGCGGTATCGCTATAATCTATAAAAAAACGTTTTCCTGTTCATTTACTAAGGAAGATCTACCAGACTGTGAAAGCGCCCAGTTTAAAATTATTATAAACCCTAACTTCACTGTATCTGGTCTCTATATCTACCGTCCACCTGGCCCCACTGTAAAATTCATCGAGGCTCTTCTTGAAACAACAACCTCCTTAATAACTAAAAGCTCTAACTTTACGATCCTGGGAGATCTCAATCTTCACTTTGATCTAATAAACGACTCTACGATCAAAACGCTCCTTGCAGATCTCTCCGCACTGCAACTCAACTCCTTCATCTCCACTCCAACCCACCTAGCTGGTCACATCCTAGACCCAGTTTTCTCAAACCTAGAGAAACTCACCTCAGAGACACCCCTTCCTATGGGATGGACGGATCACTCCCTCATTAAATTGGCCATCCCGGTCAATAAAAGCAGGCACAACACGGCACCGCCCCGCCGCCTAAAAAGACAATGGCATAAACTATCTCGCGACGCCCTCCACTCGACCTTAGGGGACTTCCACCTTGACACCAACTCTGACATCAACGCTAACTACAGTGTGTTTCATGAGTGGATCACGGGCGGACTAGACAGTCTCATTCCTGCCTAATGGGCAAAAAGTCGTAACTCCCCTTCCAACCCTTGGTACAACGACACTCTCAAAAACTTACGCAAAGAGTGCAAAAAGGCAGAACGCCTCTGGCGTAGGGAGTACAACGTAGAAGATCAAACTAAATACCTACTTTTACAAAAAACGTATCACAAAGCCATCCGTGCTGCACGGACCGCTTTCTACTCCGACAAGATCGAATCTAGTCCCACCCCTGCTAAAGAAATATTCAAGCTCGTACAAGAACTTCAGAGCAGCAAAGCTCCCCTCCCGAGTATCTCCTCCGAGCAACAATGCGAAGACCTTGCCAGGTTCTTTGTTGATAAGGTACAGAAAATTTACACTTCCTTCCCTCAGCACCCCCCCAGCCCTACCAGCAATCCTTCCCCTCCACCCAACTACTCGACCTTGACTCACATCCCGGAAATCTCTGATGATATCCTCATCAGACTTTGCAAAAAAGTTAAATCTGGTTCCCCTGCGGACCCTATGCGCCCGGCTCAATTCCTAGAATCACTTAACTTCTTTCTACCGACACTTACCACCATCCTGAACCTCTCCTTCACCTCAGCGTGTGTACCATCTGCCTGGAAGCAAGCGTGGGTTTCGCCTATCATCAAGAAACCCACCCTAGATCCATCCAAACCGGAGAACTTTCGTCCAATCTCCCTGCTTCCATGGCTGTCCAAACTCGCTGAAGCGCATGTCAACAGTGCTCTATCCCAGCACATGGTCGAAAACAACATTCTAGACCCATCACAAAATGGGTTTAGACCAGGCCATAGCACTGAGTCTGCTCTCTTAGCCACCACAGAGCATCTCCGAACGATCTTAGATGCCGGTCAAAGTGCTGCGCTGATCCTTCTGGATCTCAGCGCGGCCTTTGACACGGTGTCTCATAACATCCTTCTAAATCGTTTGGAGACCTTTGGAGTAGTTCAGCAGGCTTTGGATTGGTTCAGATCTTTCCTCGAAAACAGGTCCTTTCGAATCTCCGCCCCCCCCTACCTGTCCAAACCCCACCCCATTGCTCAGGGAGTTCCGCAGGGCTCTGCGTTGAGCCCATCCCTTTTTAATCTCTACGTCCAGCCTTTGGCGGCAGTGGCCAAAGAATGGGGCTTGACATTAGTGTTGTACGCCGACGACACACAGCTGGCCATCGCTCTCTCAAAAAGCCCTTCCAGCTCATCCTCTAACTTTAAAAACGGACTCTCTGCGGTCGCCCAATGGATGACAATGAATTGTCTGCAACTTAACGGCGGAAAGACAGAGGTGCTATTCCTTGGCAAAGACACCAGCCTCTGGAATGAGTACTGGTGGCCGTCTTCCCTAGGCACCATCCCTCCCCCCAAAACCCTAGTAAAAAATCTAGGCGTTTGGATGGATGCCTCACTCAACTTTCGGTCTCACACCAAAAAGGTTGCCGGCACCTGCATTGGCTTGCTGAGAAGCCTCAGCCATATACTAGGCTTTTTCAACGCTAAAACCCGCCAACTCATTATCCAAGCCACCATCCTCTCACGCCTGGACTACGCTAATGTGCTCCTTCTTGGTGCCAACAAATGTGAGATAGCACGGTTCCAACGCGTGCAGAACTCTGCGGCTAGAACTCTGGTCAGCCTACCCCGCAGATGCTCTGCCAGAGCGACCATCAAAAAATTACACTGGCTACCCGTTGATTCTAGAATCAAATTCAAGACCCTCATTCTGTCTTTCAAAATCCTCAAACTCAACACCCCTCCTCTGCTTCGACCCCTTCTCACTCCCTATGCGCCGTCACGGAACCTAAGATCTTCCAACCAAAACCTCCTATGCGTCCCACACATTAAACTCAGCCGCATGGGCGGCCGCTCCTTTAGGTTCCTCGGAGCCAAGCTGTGGAACGACCTGCCACAACACATTCGCTCCATTGACAGCCTACCGGCATTCCGGAAAGCAGTGAAAAAACGTTCCTATTCCCTTGCCTGTAAAGCCTCTCTCCAGCCTTGGTTTCTCCCTGCTCAGGCTAGGATCTTGAGTTCCTTAGCGCCGGGACGCCTCATTGCTGGGGCAGCTGTCGCGCTCTACCAAAACGAATAGAATAGAATAGAATACTCTCTCCCGCCTTGTTCAACCTCTTCATGGAGCCCCTTACCCTCATTCTAAAACAACCTGGAATCAACTACCACCGTTACGCTGATGACACACAAATCTGTTGTAAGATTAAATCACGTTCTGATATCTTACATCTCAATGACATCTTGACTAAGATTCAATCCTGGTTCCACTGCAACCACCTTAAACTTAACCCTAAAAAAACGGAAATCATCCTCTTCTCGCCTAAAAACAACCTGCTCCCCATCCAGTCCTGGATCTCTGACCTGAATGCTCTTAGCTACTCTTTCACCTTATCCAGCTCAGTTAAATCCCTCGGGATCAGCATTGACCAGAACCTCAGTCTCATACCACACATAAAAAATGCTGCCAAGAGTGCCCTCTTCACACTTCACCACCTCAAGAAAATAAAACCCTTTATCCCCAATGAGGACTTTAAATCTGTGGTCCAATCACTTGTCCTTTTGAGAACTGACTATGGTAATGCCATCCTCACGGGAACTCCTAAAATACATTTAGCTCCAATCAAATCTGTCCTCAACCTTGCTGCGAGGCTCATCACAGACTGCAAACGATTCGAGCACATTTCTCCTTTCCTCAAATCCCTCCAATGGCTCCCCATTGAAGGCAGATCCACCTACAAAACCGCTTGCATCACACATAAAGCACTTCATCAAAACGCCCCTCAATACCTATCTGAGAAACTTCTAAAAGCTGGCAGCTCTAGAGATTTGAGAAGCACTGACAACCTCATCCTCATCCCTCCTCTGTTAAATAAGAAAGCCACTGAATCATGCTCCTTCTCTGGAAATGTGCCATCATCTGGAATTCACTCCCCATTTAATTACACTGCAACCCCTCCTACTATAGCTTCAAAAAAGCCTTGAAATTGCACCTTCTTAACCATTACTTGGGCCCTTAATTCCCTGCACTTAACACTTGTCCCTATTTATTCTGTGTCTCTCAGTTTTTCTTTTTTCTGCCCACCATTCTTTCTGCTTTTCCCCCCTCTCTCTTAATTCTCCCCTATCCTACTTCCTTACCCTCTTTTCTCATTTAGCAGAGGTAAGATCTCTGGCCCTTATCTCTCTGACCTGGCCTCTCCCCGCTCTTCTACTGTAAACTTCCCTCACACCCCTCACTCTACGACCACATTTAATTATTCCTTCCCATCTCTCTCAACCTCATTTTCCCTTTGCTCATTGATCTTTTCCCCATGATCCCTGCTCTTCTCCACCCTTCCTATGTTATTCCTCCACCCTCAAAAGTTTCCCCCCTCCCTTCTTTAGTCTCAACTATCACTCTTCCTGCCCTTTCTCTTTGAGCCATACTACCCTTTAATTTTGTTAACTTTAGTCTTTGGTTCTCGTATACATCGTTGTTTTTCACTGTCCTTATGGTCATTATAGCTTACTTTGTACTAACATTTTTCCTCACCTCTCTTGAATTCATTCTAGAAATACTGTTATGTTATGCTCATCTTGATGTTACCTTGTAAAGCGCTCTGATACCCTAGGGTCCAGCCAGCGCTATATAAAACCTTTAAAATAAATAAAATAAATAAATAAAGGGTTTGTCCTTGGTGGGAGCATATATGTTAGCCATTTAAAACTCCACATTATCTTTGGTAAGCTTTGTGATAACCCATCTTCCTTGTGTGTCGGAGATGTTTGATATTAAATTGATTCTGGAGTTTTTTGCAATTAATTTGAGGACCTCGTTTTTCTTCCCTACAGCTGCTGAGTAGGGTACCTCAGAAGTGATAGTTTGCGAAATTCTGGAATAGTGTGTTTTCTGGTTTGGTTTCTTGGAGAAGAATTATGTCTCCTTTCTGCCTGTTTAAATATTCTATGATCTTTCTCCTCTTGACTGGATGATTCATCCCTTTCACATTTAGTGATACAAGCTAAATGCATTGGTTTTTACCCGCCATTAGTATGGGTGGGGACATTTTTTCTTCCCAACGTCACCTTTTTGGGAGATGACTGTATTAAGGCCATTGATTGACTTATAGTAGAACTTCCCTTTGTATATATCAGTTTGAAATGAAAAATAAGGTACACAAATCAGGATGCAGAAGAGCCAACAACACATACAATAAAAGGAAAGCAAAACCCCATCCCCTGTATGTAATGAGGAGGTATCTGTGTTGGGACTCTATGGGCCCTGTCAATTTCCAATTCTTTTTCGAATTTTATGTTGGTTGCTTAGGTGAACCACTTTTCAAACAAGGCGATGCATGAGTGAGCCAACTCCTATTCGCCTTCCGGCATAAAGAAAAAACGTAAGTTTCCACGTCTATTTCTGTCTTCTAACTATATTTCCTTGGCAAAGAAACGGGAAGCATTATTGAGATTTTGGATGGATTTTATCATTGTATTCCCATTGTCTTCCAGATTGCTGATCTGTTTTCGGCTTCTGCAATTCTGGTATTTGTTTTCTTCATATCTTGACGAATGGCTGCAATTTCATTTTGCATGATGTCAGTGTTTGTTTTTGTCGACTTGGCTAGTTTGTGGACATCTGCAAGTTTTTTGAGGATCATCTCCATTGTCGAGTTTATATCTTGTTTTGTTTTTATTGGAGAGTCTGGGTGTGGAGAATCTGCTTTCACCCTTTTCAGAGATTGTTTAGTGTCCTTTTCCATCATTTTACAGTGTGACTGTTAGGGATTGGGATTTCTGGTTTCTGTTATTGCGGGATTATCTCACCAGTATTTCTCCCAGTCTCACCACTATTTAAACCAGTCGATGTGTTCTAGGTCTGGGTCGTCAAGTGTTAGTGGCGACAGACTGTGATTGTGACGAACCGGGGATGGATGACTGGTTTCTGCTGGACTGTGGTTGCCTCACTCCTGTTGCAACAGCTAGTTGTTGCTAGTTTTAGTTGATTGTGTTTGTGACCAACCGGGGATGGATGACTGGTTCCTGTTGTACAGTGATTGCCTCACTTCTGTTGCACCAGAAAGCTGTTGCTGGTTTAGTTGACTGATTATCATGTAGATTGTTCGAGCGAGGTTATATCATAGGTTTTCACAGTTGTATCACAGGTTTTCAACATTCGATCAGTACACTTGTGGACAATTGTTGTCAGTTGTCAGACATTTTACAAGCATAGCTGGTAGCCTTTGGCAGCCATTTTACGTACACATTCACTATGTTCCACCCTGCAGCATCTTTTGCTTTCAAACATTAGAGGTCTGGATGTCATCACATAATTTTTCTACTCAGCGTTTTAATGATCTGTGGTGCTTATAAGCTTGCCCCATTCCCATGCCTCCTTACTATACCAAATGTATTTATGTGAGATAGTGTTTATTTGTTTATTTGTTCTGGTTACACACTCAGAACCACCATCTTAAGGTCAGGAAGTCAACAACAATTGTACAGCTACACAGAGTTAGTGGGATTCCAACAATTATGTCCAGATGGCTGAGACCGCCTTATCTAGCTGGGACGAAAAGAACTTGTGCATTGGTAGGGCTGACGTCGGTTGATCCGCTCTATTTGCCTCGTAAAATGCGAAATGGCCGCCATATTAGGGACAGGCATCCAGGCTAGCCGGTAAGAACGCTTATTTCGCTTAAGACACAGCATGCATGTACATTATGGACATCGGTTGAGTGGTGTGCCGGTGCCTCAGTGCGGGGTCGTATACCATAAGGAGACTATCTTGATGGCACTCTCGGTGCCTGATACACTAAATGAGGCATGACGACATCTGGGGTATATGTCTGCCCATTCTTTGTGTGAGAGTGTTCTCCCAATCTCAGCTTCCTATAAAACTTGGCCGGCACTCTTGCTGTCCTGAGATTATTGAGGTAAGAGAGCATATAGCTCAAATATGAGGTGCATGTCATTATCCTTTACTAACGTTAATTACTCGCTAACGTTGTGAATGTAGGGTGCGTTGCCCCGTGTCGGATCAATAGGTATGTTACACGGGCAGCTTCGGGAAGGTTGCGATCTCTTTTCAAATTGTCACTTACCATCCTAATATGAGAAACAAAGGCTCCTTAGATATGCTGTCATGTCAGTTTAGGTACTTTTTAGACCTGTCAGCTTTAGAGTGGTTTTCCCCAACCATTTAGTCTCTTCTCCTCCATTTTTCTGAACTTACTTTTGTAGACCTTAGGACTCAGTGTACTTTACAACTGCTAGCCAGTGCTAAAGTGCTTGTGCTCACTCCCCTTAAAGATGGTTAAATTGGTGTATACCCAATTGGCATATTTAATTTACGTATAAGTCCCTTGTAAAGTGGAATACCATATACCCAGGGCCTGTAAATTAAATGCTAACAATGGGCAGGCAGTACTTATTGTGCCACCCACTTACGTGGCACCCTAAAACATGACCCAAACTAGCCACTGCAGCCTGAATGCAGTTTTGAACTGCCATGTCGACTTGGCATTACACCCCCTTTGCCAACCATTAAATTACCCTTTTATTAAATATAAGTTACCCAAAGATAGGCCCTAGGTAGGCCATGGGACAGGGTGCTGTGCAATTAAAAGGTTGGAAATGTACTTTTAAGTTTTACATGTCCTGGTAGTGTAAAACTCCTAAATTAATTTTTCACTGCTGTGAGGCCTAACCCTCCCGTAGTTTAACACTTGGGATTCCTTATTACATCTAATACGCTCTAATTTCCAATTGGGAGCTGGTAGCTATGTCATGTTTGGTGGCTATTCGAATTGTAGTGAAAAGCCCTCTTCAATTTAGTCAGTTGAGTTTTGTATTAAAATCCACTTTTAAAAAGTTGCCAATTTTTGCCCTTAGCCCTTTTGTGCTTGACTTTGTGAAATCCTCCCAGACAGTCACACAATAGAGGGATTATGTGTGCCGTAATGGGCCATCTGCTGACATGATTGGGGTAGAGATGAGCACAGCCCCACTAACAACTGAACAGGGAGTGCTCTGACTTCACACAAAGGACCTAACACTTTCACATTGTCACTGCAGCCAGTTTGGAGCCAGGGCAGGGGTGTCAGGAAATTTCGTGCACTTCAAAGCCACTCTCTAGAGCTTCTCGCACCTTCCACAAACAAGGACACCAGGGTATTAAAATTGGGCCTCAGACATCAACCCTTCGGTACACTTCTGGACCTGTGGATACTCTGCCAGGAACAAGGACTGGTGTGCTGCTGAAAGGACTGCCACCCAGCTGGACTGCTCACCTGTTTTGGCATTGCTGAATGGCTGCCTTTCTGTCTTGCTGCTCTCTTGCCTGGGGAAGAAGGTAGCCACCTGAGGTAAATCGCCGGTCAGATTGACTTTGCAGCTTCTCACCCTATGTTGTTCTCCGCAGCAGTGCTCCACCAAAGGGGTACCCTGCCTCATGGAACTGTCTTCGGCTACAGCCCTCTACCTCGTCCCGCTGGAGATTTTCAATTTTCATTTCAGAGACTAAGTCCGAACTTAGAAATCTTCACCGGGTTAGACCCAAGGCTATCTGACGATGATGCTTACTCCTCGGACACCTCCTGCAGCCTTGCCCTGCTAAACTTTACATTCTCAGAACATTTTTCTCAAAATTTCTTCCAAGTCCAAAGGTAAGCGCTGTGTATCCGAACCGCTCCTAGGTGTCCGAGGTTGGAGCGTTGATCTTTTAGGAACTAGTTTTTATTAAACACTTTAAAAAATCATAAGTCTGGTTCTACTAATAGTCAAATAATTTATTAAAACGTACTCTATTTTTCCAAATTGCTATGGAATTTTTCTTGTGTTGTGTTTTTACTTTGTTGCTATTTGTGTGCTGCCTCTAAGTTAAGCCTGGCTACTTTGTTTGTGCCAATCTACCCAGTCTTAAGCACAGGTTAATTTAGGGACTTTTGTGGTTTACAGGGCAAGGGACTGAGTTTGTTGCTTGGCCAGGGAGATATATATATATATATAACATGTTGTTTTCATTACCATACTTGAGGGGCTGGATTCAGCCAAGCTCCACAGCAGTCAACATTCACCAATTTACCGATTTTATTTATTTATGTAGACCTCCACAGAGATCAACAAAGCTCAGCAAACAATTCCAATATTTCACATTTGAAATATATATATAGGAGGAGGAGCTACGCAGCAACCAAGATGGCTGCATAGGCTCCCGGCTCTGCCGATCTCCGTCTGCTGCTTGATGATCCTGCCAGATATCCTGATTTTACGCCTGACCCCCGTGTGGATGAACTGTTGCTGAATCTGACGGTGCGGTCCCGAGAATTTTATCGCCCAGATTGACGGAGTTGTGTCGTGTTTAAGATCTCGGCCTAACCCAGCTTCTGGTACCGGGGCCTCGAGTACTTGCCCAGCCGGGTTGCAGTTGAATAACATCAGCCATGGGACTCAGACAGGGTCCGGTCTCTTGCAGTGGAGGTTATCCTGGCCTGTTTTTGGTGGTGAGCGTCTGGTCTGTTTTATACAGAAGGAGTGGTGATAGGCTTCGTCTGTGGCTGTGGGGGGGGGAGTCCCCGTCCCCGGCGACCCGGTCGCCACCTCCCGGGTTTGCTGGGCCGGGGCCCTCGCTCGCGGTGGCGTACTGCTGACCGATAATGCACCCTCCGTTGCCGTCTGCTCCGCTCTTGCCTCTTCTCTCGGAGAGACCCGGCTCTCTGAGGAACCCGCCCATGCTTGGAACCGAGCGAGTGGAGGCGGATCGGACGAACTGTGAGCCGTCCTTGAAGACCGTAATGGCCACCATCGGGGCACTTCAATCGCATCTGGAGACCATTGTCCATAAAATGATCGCTGGTGACATCGAAACTGGGTGACCGAGTCTTGGCTCTGTTCTATTGCATGACTTTCAACGAACTGATTCTCCCACGATGCCCGTAGTAAAGGAGGATGGAGACCCCGTGCGCGATAAAGTTTTGACGCCATTGACCTGTTTGCAGAATACTTGCGGAATTGTTTCTCTGGGGGTATCGCTGCATTCACCATCGCAGCCGATGATTGTGGAGCTACCTGGTTCTTCACTCCTTGAGACTACGACTAGCAAAAACCAAAAGTCACTACCGTCCCTTCCCGCCCTTGTGGTTCTTTTACATCTCCGGCGCCATCTTCTTCAGTAGCGCTCTAGCGCTCACGCGCTTGGGAGGAGAGCCTACATAAGCCGCAGACTCAGGTGGGTTCAGCCTGGAACAAGGTGCCCCCTAGGGTGTTGCCGCGCTGCATAGTACTGCCGCAGGATAGTAGCGCGTTGCGCTAGCGAAGTACATATTTTAAAATAATAATTCCTAATTTTGGTATTTGGGTTTAATATAGTTTATTTTACCTTGATTTTAATTGCGCTGTGATCGCGCACGCCGCCCCCCACTTGCACTTTAAAAAATCGCATTGGCGAACAACTCACTGCTTCTAGAGCGGGCCCCGGATCACCTAGGACGCCATATTAGTTGAGGAAGCGCCGTTTTCCGGCGCCATCTTCTTCAGTAGCGCTCTAGCGCTCACGCGCTTGGGAGGAGAGCCTACATAAGCCGCAGACTCAGGTGGGTTCAGCCTGGAACAAGGTGCCCCCTAGGGTGTTGCCGCGCTGCATAGTACTGCCGCAGGATAGTAGCGCGTTGCGCTAGCGAAGTACATATTTTAAAATAATAATTCCTAATTTTGGTATTTTGGTTTAATATAGTTTATTTTACCTTGATTTTAATTGCGCTGTGATCGCGCATGCCGCCCCCCACTTGCACTTTAAAAAATCGCATTGGCGAACAACTCACCGCTTCTAGAGCGGGCCCCGGATTACCTAGGACGCCATATTAGTTGAGGAAGCACCGTTTTCCGGCGCCATCTTCTTCAGTAGCGCTCTAGCGCTCACGCGCTTGGGAGGAGAGCCTACATAAGCCGCAGACTCAGGTGGGTTCAGCCTGGAACAAGGTGCCCACTAGGGTGTTGCCGCGCTGCATAGTACTGCCGCAGGATAGTAGCGCGTTGCGCTAGCGAAGTACATATTTTAAAATAATAATTCCTAATTTTGGTATTTGGGTTTAATATAGTTTATTTTACCTTGATTTTAATTGCGCTGTGATCGCGCACGCCGCCCCCCACTTGCACTTTAAAAATCACATTGGCGAACAACTCACCGCTTCCAGAGCGGGCCCCGGATCACCTAGGACGCCATAATAGTTGAGGAAGCGCCGTTTTCCGGCGCCATCTTCTTCAGTAGCGTTCTAGCGCTCACGCGCTTGGGAGGAGAGCCTACATAAGCCGCAGACTCAGGTGGGTTCAGCCTGGAACAAGGTGCCCCCTAGGGTGTTGCCGTGCTGCATAGTACTGCCGCAGGATAGTAGCGCGTTGCGCTACCGAAGTACATATTTTAAAATAATAATTCCTAATTTTGGTATTTGGGTTTAACATAGTTTGTTTTACCTTGATTTTAATTGCGCTGTGATCGCGCACGCCGCCCCCCACTTGCACTTTAAAAAATCGCATTGGCGAACAACTCACCGCTTCTAGAGCGGGCCCCGGATCACCTAGGACGCCATATTAGTTGAGGAAGCGCCGTTTTCCGGCGCCATCTTCTTCAGTAGCGCTCTAGCGCTCACGCGCTTGGGAGGAGAGCCTACATAAGCCGCAGACTCAGGTGGGTTCAGCCAGGAACAAGGTGCCCCCTAGGGTGTTGCCGCGCTGCATAGTACTGCCGCAGGATAGTAGCGCGTTGCGCTAGCGAAGTACATATTTTAAAATAATAATTCCTAATTTTGGTATTTGGGTCTAATATAGTTTATTTTACCTTGATTTTAATTGCGCTGTGATCGCGCACGCCGCCCCCCACTTGCACTTTAAAAAATCGCATTGGCGAACAACTCACCGCTTCTAGAGCGGGCCCCGGATCACCTAGGACGCCATATTAGTTGAGGAAGCGCCGTTTTCCGGCGCCATCTTCTTCAGTAGCGCTCTAGCGCTCACGCGCTTGGGAGGAGAGCCTACATAAGCCGCAGACTCAGGTGGGTTCAGCCTGGAACAAGGTGCCCCCTAGGGTGTTGCCGCGCTGCATAGTACTGCCGCAGGATAGTAGCGCGTTGCCCTAGCGAAGTACATATTTTAAAATAATAATTCCTAATTTTGGTATTTGGGTTTAATATAGTTTATTTTACCTTGATTTTAATTGCGCTGTGATCGCGCACGCCGCCCCCCACTTGCACTTTAAAAAATCGCATTGGCGAACAACTCACCGCTTCTAGAGCGGGCCCCGGATCACCTAGGACGCCATATTAGTTGAGGAAGCGCCGTTTTCCGGCGCCATCTTCTTCAGTAGCGCTCTAGCGCTCACGCGCTTGGGAGGAGAGCCTACATAAGCCGCAGACTCAGGAGGGTTCAGCCTGGAACAAGGTGCCCCCTAGGGTGTTGCCGTGCTGCATAGTACTGCCGCAGGATAGTAACGCGTTGCGCTAGCGAAGTACATATTTTAAAATAATAATTCCTAATTTTGGTATTTGGGTTTAATATAGTTTATTTTACCTTGATTTTAATTGCGCTGTGATCGCGCACGCCGCCCCCCACTTGCACTTTAAAAAATCGCATTGGCGAACAACTCACTGCTTCTAGAGCGGGCCCCGGATCACCTAGGACGCCATATTAGTTGAGGAAGCGCCGTTTTCCGGCGCCATCTTCTTCAGTAGCGCTCTAGCGCTCATGCGCTTGGGAGGAGAGCCTACATAAGCCGCAGACTCAGGTGGGTTCAGCCTGGAACAAGGTGCCCCCTAGGGTGTTGCCGCGCTGCATAGTACTGCCGCAGGATAGTAGCGCTTTGCGCTAGCGAAGTACATATTTTAAAATAATAATTCCTAATTTTGGTATTTGGGTTTAATATAGTTTATTTTACCTTGATTTTAATTGCGCTGTGATCGCGCACGCCGCCCCCCACTTGCACTTTAAAAAATCACATTGGCGAACAACTCACCGCTTCTAGAGCGGGCCCCGGATCACCTAGGATGCCATATTAGTTGAGGAAGCGCCGTTTTCCGGCGCCATCTTCTTCAGTAGCGCTCACGCGCTTGGGAGGAGAGCCTACATAAGCCGCAGACTCAGGTGGGTTCAGCCTGGAACAAGGTGCCCCCTAGGGTGTTGCCGTGCTGCATAGTACTGCCGCAGGATAGTAGCGCGTTGCGCTAGCGAAGTACATATTTTAAAATAATAATTCCTAATTTTGGTATTAGGGTTTAATATAGTTTATTTTACCTTGATTTTAATTGCGCTGTGATCGCGCACGCCGCCCCCCACTTGCACTTTAAAAATCACATTGGCGAACAACTCACCGCTTCCAGAGCGGGCCCTGGATCGCCTAGGACGCCATAATAGTTGAGGAAGCGCCGTTTTCCGGCGCCATCTTCTTCAGTAGCGTTCTAGCGCTCACGCGCTTGGGAGGAGAGCCTACATAAGCCGCAGACTCAGGTGGGTTCAGCCTGGAACAAGGTGCCCCCTAGGGTGTTGCCGCGCTGCATAGTACTGCCGCAGGATAGTAGCGCGTTGCGCTAGCGAAGTACATATTTTAAAATAATAATTCCTAATTTTGGTATTTGGGTTTAATATAGTTTATTTTACCTTGATTTTAATTGCGCTGTGATCGCGCACGCCGCCCCCCACTTGCACTTTAAAAAATCGCATTGGCGAACAACTCACCGCTTCTAGAGCGGGCCCCGGATCACCTAGGACGCCATATTAGTTGAGGAAGCGCCGTTTTCCGGCGCCATCTTCTTCAGTAGCGCTCTAGCGCTCACGCGCTTGGGAGGAGAGCCTACATAAGCCGCAGACTCAGGTGGGTTCAGCCTGGAACAAGGTGCCCCCTAGGGTGTTGCCGCGCTGCATAGTACTGCCGCAGGATAGTAGCGCGCTGCGCTAGCGAAGTACATATTTTAAAATAATAATTCCTAATTTTGGTATTTGGGTTTAATATAGTTTATTTTACCTTGATTTTAATTGCGCTGTGATCGCGCACGCCGCCCCCCACTTGCACTTTAAAAAATCGCATTGGCGAACAACTCACCGCTTCTAGAGCGGGCCCCGGATCACCTAGGACGCCATATTTGTTGAGAAAGCGCTGTTTTCCGGCGCCATCTTCTTCAGTAGCGCTCTAGCGCTCATGCGCTTGGGAGGAGAGCCTACATAAGCCGCAGACTCAGGTGGGTTCAGCCTGGAACAAGGTGCCCCCTAGGGTGTTGCCGCGCTGCATAGTACTGCCGCAGGATAGTAGCGCGTTGCGCTAGCGAAGTACATATTTTAAAATAATAATTCCTAATTTTGGTATTTGGGTTTAATATAGTTTATTTTACCTTGATTTTAATTGCGCTGTGATCGCGCACGCCGCCCCCCACTTGCACTTTAAAAAATCGCATTGGCGAACAACTCACCGCTTCTAGAGCGGGCCCCGGATCACCTAGGACGCCATATTAGTTGAGGAAGCGCCGTTTTCCGGCGCCATCTTCTTCAGTAGCGCTCTAGTGCTCACGCGCTTGGGAGGAGAGCCTACATAAACGGGTCATGAGGACGCGCAGCGGTAACGCGCAGCGGGAGCGCCTGATGAACGCCGGAGGAGCGCCAGAGGAATGCCCGTTTGCGCCCGTCCGCGCACGATCGGGCCTCGGGCTCAGACACTCTGCTCAGGTAAGAGTCTATACTCGTGATGACCTTCTAGCTTGCAAGGGAACAATCATTTCCCGGTGCTTACATATGCTAGACCTGACGAAAGGCCATCAAGCATGTAATCACTGCCCTTTTCAAGTAACGGAACAGGCTTTTGACGAAGCTAAACAGACTACAACTCTGAAGATGGCCTTACTTAACTGTCGATCCCTGCCTGGACATAAGGAGGAAATTTCACTCTTAATCACCCACGGAGATCTCGACGCCCTGTTTCTTGTGGAGACTTGGCTGGGGGCACATTCTGGCCCAGATCTGGTCGAAGCACTACCCCCAGGATATATAGCACAGCATAAAGACCGTCCAGGGAGGGTAGGAGGAGGGATTGCAATTATCCATAGGGAGAATATAAGTTGCCGACTACAGGATACTAGGATTCAGGGATGTGAAAGTACGCATTTCACCCTCCATCCCTCATGTGAGAGCTCGATAGCAGGGATGTTGATCTATCGACCACCAGGCCCCCTTGGCACATTTCACGAAAGCTTGCTGGAGGCGGTGATAGGAGGGGTATGTGCGGTCACGAACTTCCTGCTATTAGGAGATTTCAACCTCCATTTTAACAAGCCAGGAGATAGGGCAGCTAAAGACTTAGAAAATGACCTAGAGAGCTATAACCTTAATCTTAAGGTTCGGTGCCCCACGCACAAGTTAGGAAATAATCTTGACCCCATTTTTACTAACATTGCGACTATAACAGTCCTGGAGCCTTACCCTGTCCCCTGGTCGGATCACTCGGTGATTCCTTTTCACTGGAGAATTTCCAGGACGAGCACTACTACTTCCTCAGACAGAGGATTAATAAGACCTTGGACAAAACTTGACTTGGACGAATGGAAGGGACTGTTAGAAAGCAGTAAGCCATCGGATAATCCTAATATGGAAGGGGCTGTTAATAATTTTAATCAGTGGATCACCCAATCCCTAGATACGCTTATACCGAAAAAACCCTCAACAATTAGGAAGGGAGAGCTTAAACATCCATGGTTTACCTCAGACTTAAGGATACTAAAACAAGAATGTAAAAGGGCAGAACGACACTGGCGGAAGGATTTTAGCGTGAAAAGGAAGACCAGTTACAAAGCCACACTGAAGAAATACAAAACCACTCTTATTACCACTAAAACTGCATTCTTTGCTAACAAAATCGAATCTGCCGCCAATGCCCCCAGGGAAATGTTCAAGATTGTAAAGCTCTTGACAAAAATCCCAGATCCCCCCGTAAAAGCAGACGAGCAGGACACAAGATGTGATGACATGGCGAATTACTTCCAGACCAAAATACATAAAATTCTTGAGACGATCCCTGTATCGGACCCGGCCTCAGATCATAGTGTACCTCCTCCGGAGGAAAGAAGTGAATGTCCAACACTCTCCGAGTTTGCCCCCCTCACGGAAGAGCTTCTCCCCTCTCTGTTGAGGAGTATAAAAAGTGGATCACCACGAGACCCAGTCCCCATGAAAACACTCAACCAGGCACTTCCAACCATCAGCGAACCCGTAATTAAGATGGTTAACACCTCCCTGGAATTGGCTACGGTCCCAAAGGCATGGAAAGTGGCCATGGTCAGATCCCTGATTAAAAAGCCGAACCCCGACCCAGGAGACCCGGCTAACTATCGACCGGTATCCTTGTTACCTGGGATGGGGAAATTGACCGAAAAATTGGTAAACATCCAATTGGCGGCATTCCAGGAGAAGTACAATCTTCTCCATCCATCCCAGACGGGGTTCAGGAAGGGACAAGGCACCGAGACAGCACTGTTGAGGGAGGTAGAAGAGGCCAGAAGGATTTTGGATGCAGGTGGCAGCGCGGCCATTATCCTTCTGGACCTCAGCGCCGCCTTCGACACGGTAAGTCACCATCTGCTGCTGTCTCGACTCCGGAACATCGGGGTAACCGGGAAAGCCATGTAGTGGTTGAGATCTTTTCTCGAGGAAAGATATTTTCAGGTGTTTGAGGGTAACAACTGCTCTCGCCTGTTAGCGTTACAGTGTGGGGTACCACAGGGGTGGTCCCTTAGCCCCACACTGTTTAATGTCTACATGGCCCCGTTGGCGAAACTAGTTGCTCCGTTTGGCATCCAGTTAATAAGCTACGCGGATGACACCCAGCTGGTGTTTTCCTTGCAACAAACAGATGCTCCCCCGAACAATCTGGCTAATTGTTTGGAGGTGGTAGTAAACTGGATGAATTTGTCTCAGCTCAGACTTAACGGAGGGAAAACCGAGCTGATGCTCTTAGGAAAGCAGGATATCCCCAACTGTCTAGCTTGGCCCACTTGTATGGGCGCCATACCACCACCCAAACCAGAAATAAAAAGTTTAGGCTTCTGGCTTGACAACGCTTTGTCCTTCGAAACACAAGCCAGAAAGACCTCTGCAGTTTGTCATGGGATACTCAAATCCCTGCGCAAAATCCTGCCCCAACTCCCTGAAAAAGCAAAGAAGACCGTAGTCCAATCCTTGGTTTTATCACGAATTGACTACGGGAATGCTATATACCTTGGGGCACCGGCATCCACTTTTAAAACCTTACAAGTGGCTCAGAACTATGCCGCCAGGATTTTGACTGGAACTAGTCGATATATGTCGGCGAAGCCAGCTCTAAGATCACTCCATTGGCTCCCTGTGAAGGAACGGGTGCGATTTAAATCCCTATGCATCACATACAAGATCATGCATGGAGAAGGCCCTTCCATTTTGGAAAATATGATAAGTCCCTACAAGCCCCAACTTAATCTCCGCTCGAGTGACCACAACCTGGCAATCATTCCCAGGATAAAGCGAGCCCGCTCGGGCGGCCGGCTCTTTTCTCTGCAAGCAGCAAGAGAATGGAATGCCCTCCCATGTAACTTGAGGCAGGAACAGACCTTCCTTCAGTTTAGGAAGAAACTCAAAACCTTCCTATTCCCCAGAAATTAGCTTGCAGTAGGAATGTAGATCGGACTAGCCTAGGGCCACCGTTGCCAAGAGCGCTGGGATGCCTACGGGTAGCCATGCGCTATATAAGTGATTTTACAATTACAATTACAATTAGGACAGGGGTTGTTCGTTTCAGGCGGGGGGAAAGGTGACCTGGAGTTTGTATGACATTCTCCTCCTCCATTCTTCTTTTACTTTTTGTAGTTTCGTTAGTCGGGGCGACAGGCACACTGCTAGTTGGGGTTAGGCGAAAGCCACATGCAGGGGTGCAGGGTGGGGGGATGGGTCTATAGTTTTGTTAGTTAGTTTAGTTTTTATGGTTTCTTTATCTCACGCCTTCCTTTCGCTCTCCTTTCATAACGTTGGGGTATTATCCTGATTTCATATGTATTCCAGTACCTGGTAACCGTACTGCTTTTCTATCCTGGCGTCAATGGGTGGGCGGGGTCTGTGTGCGGGCAACTGCGTTGGGTTATAGATTGCTTTGTCGTACATCCTGTTTTGTGCTTGCTAGCGCAGGCGTCTCAGTCGTTCCCTTTAAATTGATCTGTGATTATTCTATTTTTGTACCTGCTCACTTTATCATAGTGTTTGAATGTATGGCACCAGATATGTCTGTTTCTTTTTCCTTGCTCTTTAGGTTGGGGGGGGTTAAACATAAAAGGAAACCTTCGTCTTATCCTGTAACGTGTTGTGAGTTCAATACAATGTTTATCCTGATTCGCTGCCGGACCTCAGGGTTGTCGGCTGAAGAGCTGTGTCATTTGATAATATAGTGGGTCTTATTCTTGTGTTGCGGCCGGCCCCTGCAGTTGTTGGCCCATGCTTGTCATTTTATTGAACTGTACAATAAAGGTTTTAAAAAAATATATATATATATATATATATATATATATATATATATATATATTTGGCCATTGGCGGCCTGTTCGAGAATCCCAGTACTTATGTGGACCATTTCCTTCAGCCTTTTGTAAAAGACTTACCAGCCTATATACAAGACAGTGGGGATTTTCTAAAAAAACTGTATGATCTCAATTGGAATGATGCATATGTATTTATGACGTTGGATGTCCAGTCACTATATACAAGCATTCGACACACAGATGGTCTAAAAGCATTACAATACTACCTTAACAAAAGACCTATAGCTTTGTACCAACATTCGCTCATGATACTACAAATGGTGGAGTGGTGTTTGAACAACAACACATTCCTTTTTGATAAACTGCACTACAAACAACTACAGGGTTCGGCAATGGGTACTTGCATCTCCCCCAGTTATGCGAATTTGCATATGGGCTGGTGGGAGGAGCAAGTACTAGCAACCACCCAGGCCATGATCTTGTCTGAACATGTAGTACTCTACAAGCGCTACATAGACGACATTTTCATTTTATGGAAGGGGTCAATAGAAAGTGCAGAATCTTTTGCCAAAGATTTAAATGAAAATGCTCTTAACCTGAGCTTTACATGCTCCACTAGTACTGAAATGATCCAATTCTTAGATCTAGAACTTTATGTAGAGCATAACAAAATACAAACTAGAACTTATAGAAAACCCACAGCGGGCAATGCGGTGCTTCATGCACAAAGCTTTCACCCTGTCAGACTAAAAGAATCCATCCCCTATGCGGAATGTTTGCGCATGACCCGCAATTGCAGTACAGAAGCAGGCAGGGAAAAGGCAAAATCCAACCTTTTTGAGAGACTAGGTAGGAGAGGATACAAACCTCAAACACTGGCGAAGGCAGAACAGAAATGTAAAACCTAGAACAGGAAGGATCTCTTATTTGCCACTGAAGAGGCAAAGAAAGACAAACAACCCAATTCCACATTGAACATCCCTAGGATGATAACGGGATACAACACCTACCATAATCATGTGAGGAGAATCTTGCAGAAACACTGGCCATTAGTACGAAATGACCCAGTGATAGGACATTTGAATGGGAATAAACCCTCTATCACTTTTCGGAAGGCTAAATCGATGCGCAGCCAACTGGTCTGCAATGCACCGACATTTGTGAAACCTGTCACATGGCCGCCGATCCAAAAAGGGTTCAGAAAGTGCACAAAGTGCAAAGCATGTAAACAGGGTATAAATACCAAGGAGGTCACAGTACCGTTCAGAAAGAAACCTTATGTCATCAGGGGCAGCTACTCATGTAAAACCGAGTACGCCGTCTATGTACTTATTTGCAGTTGTGGAAAGCGCTACGTAGGGAGCACAATTCATCAAGCTCACATAAGGATCCTACAGCATTTACGTGCCATTACCAACAATGACCCAACATACCCAGTGGCCCGGCACATTAACACTCTGCATGAAGGTAACATCAAACACCTCTCCTACTTTGTGATAGACAGTGTCCCAAAAAATCCCAGAGGGAGAAACCGCAGATTGGCCCTTAGACGCCTGGAATCTAGATACATCATCTTGCTAGATTCAAAGATCCCCAATGGGTTAAACTCGAACGAAGCGTTAACAGTGTATTTATAATCCGGTTTAGGTTCTTCCCGTTCACAATCCCATTCCAGTAACACATCTGCTTCATAACATTTGTAAATACTTTCGTTTTTTGCTGTATTATTATTTAAATTATATGTCTGATGCATGATCAAAATCATGACTCCATGAGCGAGTATATAAGAGACATGCATACATAGAGTCATGCATTGTGTGTCAATCTGGACAGTTGTCATTCATAGGTTCATATGTTAATTTCTGCGCTAACAATGCCCTTAAACAAGTTAAAATTCATTTACTCCACTTGGAGACGAGTTTATTTATTTTGAGGTGCCTGTATACCAACGAAAATTTTCTAATTACAATAATGTGAACATTTCTTGTTTACCCTAGTAGACAAAACGGCTTGATTTTATGCTTTATAATTATTGGCATATGATTTCCCTGGTATAGGCATAGAGGAATACAGTTAGCATAACACGTCTGAGAGTTATATGAACCCAACCGGCACACTTAACGGGTTACCTTGTCGCTACAATTTGTCCGACATTATAATAACCAGAATGACATCACTACCATGAGTAAAAATGTAATTTGTTATAATTTGTATTTGTTTTCAGAGATGCACCGACCAGTTTATTTCATTTATTTTAATTTCGCTTTTACAATGACTTAAATTGTATAGATCGGCTTTGTGACAAACGTACGCTAATCGCCGCACTAGAGTGAAGAAATGTCTATATAATTTATGTGAATATATAGATAACACTTGTTCGTGTCAAATTGGTCAAAACTCCACATGTTGTTTGAAGTATGTTTACAATGTAAACGCTTCTATGTCCGTCTCTGTTTAAATGTATGACTCATGACTCATGGTTACTATGACAACGAACAACCAGTCAAGCCATAGCGTTGTTGAGATGTGTCAGCATATGTGTATATATGCCAGCGTCATTATGAGCAGAGTGAGTGAGCAAGGCGGAGGCTTCCGCCGAAACGCGTATGTGCAGCATGTTGGAATAAATACCTTCCTTGAGTTGAATTCACGGTGTCAGTGCCTTCCTTACATCGCTTTGGAAATTGGATTGGTAAACAATATATATATAGATATATATATATATATATATATATATATAGCTACATTCTAATGGCTAAGCTTGGAAAGGACTGAAAGCCCACAAAGAATGGAGCTTGCACAATATTTTCTCTTCTGATGTATTTCTAAAAGATCATAGGGTATGAG